>NW_027500033.1:0-68052 GCF_021521415.1 Bidens hawaiensis | reverse complement strand
CATCCTTCGTCTCCCGATGACAAGGTTTATGGGTGCGCTGCTTAAATTTTATGGGATTCACATATCCCAAGTCCATCCTTTTGGACTCGTGCGCATGACTCATTTTGAGTTCATGTGCAAAGCTCAGCGCGAGGAGCCAACCCCTCGGCGCTTTCAATTTTTTTATAAGCCAAAAATCCAAGATTCTTGGTTCTCATTCGTTCCTCGCAGTCAGAAGGTCAAGTGCTGCACTGTTTCATTCAAGAGCCTTCATAACTGTCTGAGAAATTTTTCTATATTAAGGCTGGTGTGATTCCCATCAGCATGACCATGCGCGCGATCACTTCTGCGCCCGCGGATGTGAATGTTTTTAAGAACCCAACTGGCGCATGGGTTAATAAGTTGACTGCTGAACCATCCCCCGCCAAGAATATTTGCGAGGAGGCGCTGGTGGGGGTTGGCATGAGCAGGAGGTGGGCCGACAGCGCGACTGAGCCCGTTATCCAAGTTGATGGATTATGTGAGTTATTAACTCATTGCATTATTTCTGCGCGAACATAATTCGTTTTGCTGATATCATGTATTTGTTTTATGCAGTAAGCAAGGAGTACGTTCACAGCCGCCTATGATGAGCATATGGAGGGTGGCTTTGTCGCGCTGGGCGTTGGGAAGTTGGCTTCCCCGATCGTTTCGCTGATATGTTCATCCCTGTTGATTTGGGATTCTGCTTTGACAGCGATGCGCCTGGTAGGCCTTTGTACTTATGCTTATGCCTTTAGAATACCAAATTTGGTTAACATTTCTGTTGCAACGTATTGTAGATGCGCTTGAGAACTATGAGCTGGAGCTCGCGGAAGAAGAGGAGGAGGAGGAAGCTGAGGTGCCACAGCTCAAGCGTAAAGCTAAAGGGAAAACTGGCGCAGGGGCCAGTAAAAAACAGAAGAAAAATGATGCCCCTGTTGCTCAGGATCCTCCTACTCAGGCGAAGGGACTTAAGAAAACCAAGGGGTTTACCTCCAAGGTTTTCCTTGTCTTCTTTGCCTCAAGGTGTGGGCAGTCCTCCTGTCCACACGAGGTATGGTGCCGCCACCTACTCTCTTCGCGCGGCGGAAAAGGGAAGCGGCGCTGCGCCTGCTGTTTCCTCTTCAACAGGTTTACTTTGTTTATACTTTATGGTTTTATGAGCGTGATTCCGATAGAGTTATTAATGAATCTTTGCTCGCTCAAATGTTTGTAGAGCCGGCGACCTTGGTGGATCAACCGCAGGCGCAACAAGGTACCGAGGCCGCGCCGAAGGTTGCTTTGAAGTCCCCAGTTTTGCCCTCAAAAAGGGGGAAAATGGACTTGTTTAACTCGCGGACGGCGGTGCGCCAAGGTATGTATTGCGCTTTTACTTTCTGACTTTTTTCTTTTTAGATAAAGTCTTGAATCATTTCTCTTTGTTGGTTTTTTCATAGGCATTATAGCTGGCACACAAGCTGCTGGCGGCACTGCTGGCGCCGGCGCCAGCGCCGTTGGTTCTGCTCCTACTCCTACAAGCACTGAATCTCCCCTCATTGGGATTACTAAGGAGCAGGAGGCTGTTTTACGCGCGGATCTCGCGGCGTCGAGACCTCCCTCACCTCCTGCGCGCAGCCCTCCTCGCGAGATTGGTTTTGATTTTTCCAGGTCGCAGGAGAAATGGTCTGTTACAGAGGAAGATGAGGAGGCGCATTTTGAAGACTCCGATGGCGGCCGCGCAAGCCCTGTAGCGCCACGAGATTTCGTGGCGCAGTCTTCTCATGGGGCTGGCGCTGACTTTTCTGCTTGCTCCCCCGCAGGTATAAGTTTGTTTTGCTCCGCTGCGCGGACTTCCATATTAGTGTTTAGATGACTAGAACGTTGCTTTATGTTTGCAGGAAGCCGATCACATCTACCGCCCGAGATGGAATATTACTGAGGATAGCTCATTTCAGTCCATGGGGGTGTGTGAAGACTTCTGGGCTCACTCCGTGCCTCCAGCTAAAAGGAGGTTTCAGGAGGAGCGCGCCCGCGTGGACTTGCTCAACGACCATCTTTTCGCTGGGTCGGCGTTCTTTGCTGCCTCCCAAGGAGCTTCGCTATGATTATGTAAAGGTGCGTGATGCTCTTGCGGAGGCCAAGCAAGAGGCTAAGGTATCTGCTTGGAATCTTTCTGACGCTCGAGAGAGAGCTGAGAAACTCCAAGCAGAACTCAGCGAGAACCGAGCAAGTGCCAACGCTGCCTTCGTTAAGCGCGGGCATGAGCTGCAGGCTGCGCGGGAGAAGCTGCAGGCAGCAGAGGCGGACGCGGCCAAGTATGCGCGGCGAGTGCGCGACTTGGAGCTGGATGCAGAGGCGCGTGACCAAGCACTTGTGCAGTCTATCACTGACAAATCTTCATTAGAAAGTGAGGTTGCGCGCCTGAAGAAGGAGCTTGAGGGCCGCGCGGGCAGAGAAGGATGAGGCCCTGGCGACGGCAGCGTCTAGCCAAGAAGCGCTCGATGCTGCGCGAGCGGAAAGGGAAGAGGCCTTGGCGGCAGCAGCGTCCGAGAGAGAGGAGCTGAAACAGACCAAGGAAACTGTTGAGTTGTTAAACTCCTCAGATTCCTGCTCTTGAGACGTCTGTTTCCTCCCTCGCGCAGGATCGCCAATGGCTAGTCTCACAGGGTATGACTCGTTGCGCTTATGCGATGAAATACTCAGACGAGTTTCAGACCCTTGTGATGGATTGCAACGCTGCCTCGCGCTTGGTGGGTCGAGCTGAGGGGTTTAAGGATGGCTGTGAATATAGCATGCTGAAGAAGAACCCATCCGACTACCCTTATCAGCTCGACGTTGTCTGCGCGGACATGGCCGAGGTGGGGGAGAAGTATTTGAATACTCCCATTCCCATCCTTGAGCAGGTATTTTAACCTTAATGAGTTAACCTTGACTTATTTTCTTAGTCTTTTTGTACTCACACTTTTCCTTATGCTTTGCAGATAGCCTTGCTTGCTGATCAGCCCGATCTCGTCGCTCTAAAGAAATTACTTGACGAGTGTGAAGGGGCTGGTGGCGGCGATGATGGCGCGGCAATGCTGCCTCTGATAGCGGCTCTGGCGTGGCCAAAGGTCCCGCTCCTGACACTATTGTGATAGAAGACGACTCCATTCAAGACGAACAGCTTGACTATGGCAAGTTTGGAGATGAGGAGTGGGCTGCGCCAGATGCTGAGGGTGGTAATGATGAGGGCGATGAAGAGGCTGACGTCGACATAGAGACTTGAGAAGCCCTTCATGTTTTTTTTTTTATTTGCAGTTTGTATCTCATCATTTGTAAATTTGTAACCTTCTATGTTTTGGAATGAAATTTTGTTTTTCCCTTATTCGCATCTTGCGCATTCCCCATTCATCTCTTTATATTGCATGTTTGCTTGTTGAATATAAGATATGCTTGCACGTTGAAATAAGAACAAGGTTGTAAAGAAATTATTTTACTTAATCCTTGTCATATTTTAAGTGATTTTGCAATATCCTGACTATGTTGACACGTGCCTTGGCGTTTCATTATTCCTCTTTTGCGCGACGTTATCGCGCATTTATTATAGGGAATTATGAGTGTTTTAGCCTTTACGTGTCAGTATGTGTTACTCTGATATCCATTACAATTCCATGCGCGACCGCGACCTGAGACCTTAACAACTATGTTTTGGCATGTGCTTTGCCTTAGTTGTGCTTAGGTATTTTTATGGTCTAGCTGCGCAGCATGTAGGATGGATCTTGTGAGTGATTTGAGCTAAGGCTCGTATTATTGGGCTAAGGCCCTGAGCTAAGGCTCATATTATTGGGCTAAGGCCCTGACGTTTTAGAGTTAAAACTCGTTAACGCGTTTGAGCTTGAAGCTCGGCATGTATGTTTTACTTCGTTTTATTTTGTTTTGATGTCAATACAATGTTGTCATATTGCTCAAAATTAATAAAGGGAAGTGTGAAACATGTATGCAAAAAGTAATAGAACACACATTAAGAGAAGATAGCGCGTATCATTATTCATAATGGCTTAAAAAGCCTTGATTACAAACTTGACAATTTTTACATGAAACATTTTCTAAGCTGTGCTGCGTTCCATGCGCGCGGGATCTTCTTTCCATTCAAATCTTTTAAAGCGTATGCGCCTTTTCCCAATTCTTCCGAGACTTGATAAGGTCCCTCCCAATTGGGGGACATCTTTCCCGGGGGTATCGCGCGGCTAGCTTCATTGTTTCGAAGGACAAAATCATTCTTCTTGAAGTGGCTTTCTTTCACGCGCTGATTGTAATACTTTTCTAGTTTTTTCTTGTATTCGGCTTCACTGATGATAGCCGCTTCTCTGCGCCCTTCAAGTAAGTTGAGATCCAACCTTCTTCGCGCTCGTTATCAATCTTACTCATCATGAGCACTCTATGGGATGGGCATCCAATTTCTGCTGGAATCATAGCCTCAGTTCTATAGGTTAGGCTGAACGGGGATTCGCCATTGCTGGTTTTGCTTAATGTCCTGTGCGCCCACAGGACATTAGGTAGCTCCTCGACCCATGAATGGGATTCTCCCTCCAACCTTTTCTTCAGCCCATTTAGCAAGCTTTGGTTCGCGCGCTCTACTTGGCCATTCCCTGAGGGTGGTATACTGAAGTGAAGATTTGGTTGATGCGCAATTCCTTGAGCCAACTGGATATCTTCCTGTCGGTGAATTGTTTGCCATTGTCGCTCACAATTTCCATGGGCAGGCCAAAACGGCATATAATGTGGCTCCAAATAAATTGCTTCATCGCCTCGGCTGTGATTTTTGCTAGTGGCTTGGCTTCAACCCATTTTGTGAAATAGTCTACTGCCACTACAAAAATTTTACTCGCCCTTGCGCTTGCGGTAGGGGACCCACAATGTCGATTGCCCATTTGTGGAAAGGCCATGCGGAGGTCACCGGAATCAATTTGTTCTTTGGCCGCATGGTGTTTTGGCGCATAGCTCTGACACGCTTTGCATTTTTGGATCTCTTTTAACGCGTCCAAGTACATGCCTGGCTAATAGTAACCTGCGCTCATTGCTTTGGCAACCACCATGCGCGGGCCAGCATGTATTCCACAGATTCCTTCGTGTATCTCTCTGATCACATAGCTTGCTTCCTCAGCATCTAGGCATTTCATGAGCGGTCCAAGATAAGAGCGTCGATATAATGTACCATCAAGCAGTTCATAGTTCTGCGACTTGTGTCTTATCTTCCTCGCCTGTGCGCGATCGTCCGGTACCTTTCCCTCCTTCAAGAATTCCATTATTGGAGTTATCCATGATGAAGGGGTTGTATGAATTACAAGGACAGACTTCGCTCCCACCGACGGTTGCTCATTACTTCTACCCTGACATCTTGGCCAAAGTGATCGAAAGCTGGTTGATGCCATCTTACTCAGCGCGTCAGCAGACTTGTTTTCACTGCGCGGAATATGTATGATTCTGAAGAAGTCAAATTGCTCGATGAGCTTTTTCGCCTGCTCTAGATACAGAGGCATGGTATTCTCCTTGGCATCATAAAGGCCATTGACCTGTGCTGCTACCAAGTATGAATCAACATGGGCCTCTAGCTTTTTAACCCCGAACTTGTGCGCGATGCGGAGACCAGCCAGCAGGGCTTCATACTCAGCTTCATTGTTGGTGCTCTTGAAATCCAACCTGATGCGTAAGTATACTCATGACTTTCTGGATCCACCAGCTTGAGGCCTGCGCCGGACCCTTCATTGTTTGAAGCTCCATCAGTGAATAATCTCCAAACATTTTCTTCATTATTGGCTCGCGGAGGGTCTACCTCGCGCTGAGCCTCTTCAATTTTTCCTTCAGGGATTTCTGCGATGAAATCAGCTAAGACTTGTCCCTTTATTGCTGGACGGGGCTTATAGGCGATCGTGTGCTCACCTAATTCCAGCGCCCATTTTGTCAGCCTTCCTGAGAGCGCGGGACGCCGCAAGACTTGCTGGATGTTGTAACCAGTCAGAACTTCAATAGGATGACCATTGAAATATCTATGAAGCTTGCGCGAACGCGTGTGTTAGTGACAAAACTAACTTTTCCATGATGGAGTAGCGCGTCTCAGGATCTGTCAGCACCCGACTCACATAATAGATTGGTGTTTGGATTCCCTTGCGATCCACCAACAACCACTGCGCCGATGGCGCTCTCTCCTGCTGACAGGTACAATGTTAGAGTTTCGCCAGGAAGTGGAGCTGTGAGCGCAGGCAGATTTATCAGACATTCTTTTATCTCACTGAAAGCTTGCTCGGCCTCAGGCGTCCACTTGAATTGGCTTTTCTTTAGGCAATTTCTCAATGTGTTAACGAATGGGGTAGATTTGCTTGCATGGTTCGCTAGGAACCTGTTGATTGATACCAATCTACCATTCAACTTTTGAACTTCTTTCATGGTGGATGGTGAGGGCATGTCAAGGATAGCCTCCACCTTCTCTGGGTTCACCTTGAAACCATCCTTGGTGACCATTACACCGAGAAATTTCCCTTCTTCTACGCCAAATGTGCATTTGCTCGGGTTGAGCTTCATGTTTACTTCCTTTAGGCGCCAAAGGGTTTCTTCGATGTCTTTGAGCATTTGTTTTTCCTCCCTGCTTTTTATCACCAAATCATCCACGTAGACTTCTAGGTTTCTTCCAATTTGCTCGTTGAAAACCGCGTCCATGAGTCTTTGGTAGGTGGCTCCCGCATTCTTCAAACCAAAGGGCATTTTTGTGTACAAAAAACACCCTTGTCGGTTCTGAAGGCAGTCTTGTCCTCGTCTTGTGGTGCCATTTGAATTTGGTGATAGCCCTTATAGGCATCCAGAAAACATTTGAGCTTAAATGGCGCCACGGAGTCCACCTTCGCGTCAATGTTTGGGAGGGGGTAACAATCTTTTGGACATGCTTTGTTGAGGTCTTTGAAGTCAATGCACATCCTCCATGACCCGTTGCTCTTCTTTACCATCACAGGATTGGCTACCCATGTCTGGTATCGTATTGGGTGGATGATGTTTGCGCGCAGTAGATCCTCTACTTGCTCATTCATGGCCTTTGCCTTCTCATCCCCCATGATTCTCTTCTTTTGAGCAATTGGCTCTACGGACTTGAACGTGTTGAGAGAATGTTGCGCCAGGTCTCGCGGAACCCCAGTCATATCGGAATGTTGCCACGCGAAGACCGACATATACGTTGTGAGCAATCTTTTCATTCTCAACCTTGTGTTGTCTGATATCGTAGCTCCAATTGTGATTGTTTGCTCTGGGAATTTTGGGTTGAGAATCCATTCCTCTGGCGCGTTGTTTGCCATTGGAAGTTTCATCCTCCCTTCCCGCGGAATACTTGTCACTGCGCACAAATGTTTTCGGTATACAAATGTTACACCTGTTGGTGTTGGGAACCCCAACGCGCCGTGCGCTGGCGACGGTATGGCGTTGAATTGGGCAATCGTTCCTCTACCCAAGATCATATTGTGGCATGAAGTGGTGGGCAAGACCAAGAAGTTGACAATTTCAGCTCGCTTGTGTTTCTCATCCCCCATAGTTAGTTCAAATTGTATCCGACCTAAGGGGTGAATGATTTTCATTTGAAACACCCGCGATTGGTGCATTCACAATTTCGAGCCTTGCTTGGTCTGCTGGATCCAACTTCCTGAAACATTGCTCATACATGATGTCTGATTCACTGCCAGTGTCCACCAGGACTTTTGACACTTCATAATGAGCAATGTGTGTAGTGATGACTAGAGGACTGCTGATAGAAGGGCCTCCCCTGATTCTTGGGAAGATTACTTGTTGCTCGCCGCCAATCTCCTTGGACTTGCGCGCTTCTCTTTCTCGATCTTTGCCATTGCCTTCCTCCCTCGGCTACACAGATTCTTTTGAACTTTTTGCTGGCTGAGGCTCCATCTGGTTGTTCATTCTCTGGTCTTGGGTTTTTCACCAGGTGAGCCAACTTGCCTGATTTCACATCTCTTTCAATCGCATCCTTCAAATGGTGGCATGCATCGGTGTTGTGCCCTGTGGACTTGTGAAACTCACAATACTTGCCACTGTTTGGTGGTCCCTTATAGTGTAGTGGCTTGGGGCTTTTAAACTGGACATTCTCTGTGCTTAACACTTGTGAAGGCGTTTTAGTGAGGGGAGTCCATATTCTTGGTAGAGGTCTGTTAGGCTCTCTGCCGCCTTCCCTCTTGTCACCCTCTCCGCGATTACGACTGTCTTTTTGGGGCTGGGGTGAGCTTGGTTGCGCCTGCTTTTCTGCTGGAGAAAAACTGGTTTGTTTCAACCTGGACCATACAGAGTTTTGTTTTGCCCCTCCTTTCATTGTTGCGCGGTGCTTCTGCTTGGTGCCCTCTTTCTCTTGCTCTATCTTGGGCAATTTGTTTTTCATTTCGCGCGAAGACTCGCGATGCTTCCATTAGCTTGGCCCAAGTAGTTGGAATGCCATCTCTGCTCACGAGAGCTCTGCGGAGTTGATCACTGCGCGCACCTTGTATAAAGGCCACGCGCAAGAGTTGCTCAGTGATACCTCCAATTGCCAGAGATTCCTGATTGAAACGAGTTATGTAGTCTTCAATCGTTTCATCATTCCTGCGCAAGCAGTGCATGATGTCATCAGGGTCGCGCATGTGTCTGCGCTGCTGTACGAAATGAGCTTGGAATTTCTCCAATAGCTCTTCGAACCCATCGATTTGCCCAGTCGGCAAGCTTTCGAACCAGACACGCGCCGCGCCCGTGAGGCAGCGAGCAAACATGTGACACCATGTTGGCATCGTCCAGCTTTCTAGGTTTCCAGTGTTATAAAAAACCTTGTAAGAAATCGTCTGGATCAGTTGTGCCCGTCTACTTGCCCAAACCACTTGGCATCTTGGTTTTGTGCTGAATGGGAGCCTTCGCGATGCGCTCAGTGAATTTTGAATGCTTCACCAAGATGGCTGGCCTGTACGGTGTGGTTACGTACACTTGCCCTCTCACTGGTGGGCTGTACGGTGTGTACAGATCCAGGTCGGCTTTGGCTCCAGGCGCCATGTTCATGTTCGCGCGGAGCTGTGAGCCTCCTGCATGAGTATCTCGCGTCTTCCTCATGCTGTGCACTTCTTCATCACTAAAATCAGCGTGTTCAGTGTGAACAGAGTGACCATCTTCCGGCGCGCGCGCTCTTTTTGTTGTTCCTTGAACGGTTTGCTTATCAAACGCGAGCCTTTGTGTTAGGTCGGCTAACTTTTTGTGTTTGACCAGCTCATCGTATTTGTCCATTAAACGCCGTTGTTCGTTTATGAGCCATTCTTTAGGGTCATTTGTTTCATCTTCTGGACCCATTGGTCCTTTTTGTTTCGCGCCGGTCAAATTTTGGAACGTGAGATCGTCTGGAGGAGTTTTAGTCTGGCTATGAGGAGTTGTGATGAAGGGATGGTTACTGGTGGTGCGCGCAGAATCACGCGGCACCCTCAGAAACTGCGGTCCCTCATTAACATCCTCACGCTCAATATCCTCCAGAACTTGATCGCTGTTTCGAACACCAGAAACCATGGTGAAGTTTTTCAAAGAGAACTTATGAGATTTTGTTGCCGTTGTAACAGGTGATGGCGCCAATGAAGAAACGTGGATCGGCTCACTGGTAGACGATCAACTTTCCTCGGGTATAAGTATGCTATTTCACCGATGGTTCTCCGGAGTATGAGTTCTTCCACCTACAAAACGAGCAGCACCGTGAACTTACCTCTCAGAAAGGGACAGAGGGGTCCTCTTTGGGGTAACCCTCCGGTGTGAGAATAAGAGATTGTAGGAGAAGATAATAATAATCTGAGAGTGAGTAAGGAATTGGAATGTATTTTCTTTCTTACCTCCCCTTGTGGAGGTGGTGTGGTATTTATAGTGTTAGGGTTTCCAATGATTGGGCTCAGATCCCATTAGGGCCTTTTTGGCCTCCTCCTGTTGCTTTGCGCCACGTGTCCTTAGGACACCTGGTGCTTTTTCATTGATTATTCTCTGACCCAGGTATTTCACCTGACCCATGTGCAATCACGTGGTAGCACATGGGTTTTGCTGAGTTGTCCACCTTTCATTGGCAGCTGTCAACATCAGCATATTCTTATTTCTTAAAGGATACCTTCTGGAAGGTTTGCTGACGAGCACAATCAAGGTTGTCCTTATCCTGATTTGGATAAGGACGAGGTTGATTATGTGCACGTGTGATATGCGCCTATCCTGAGGATGCGCGAAGTCTTCTCTTTATTCTCACGCGCAGATGTTTCATGCGCTGATGTGGTATGCGCAAGCATATGTAATATGCGCCGCGCGCAGATGTGATATGCGTGAGCATATATGATGCGTGAGCATGCGATATGCGCCACGCGCAGATGCGCCACGCGCAGATGTGATATGCGTGAGCATATATGGTGCGCGAGCATGTGATACGCGTGAGCATATGTGATGCGTAAGCATATATGATATGCGCCGTGCGCATAGGTTTTGCCTTTGTGCCTTCATGATATCTTGATTTCAAGCCTCTTGTCTATATCTTGTGGGTTGACCCGCCCCGCTCGATGTTAAGGCGGGTACATACCTCTTCAAACCAATTGAGTTTTAAGAACTTAAGAACTAAATATGTGGTCATAGTTTTGCTATACAATCAATTAGTTTTTTTACTATAAGGATATATACTCTTTTTATCTATTTCATTTTCTCTCTCCTCCTGTATATCAAATCTATCACATCATTTCTCTCTTTTCTTCTTTTAATTTTTTTGAAATTCCCTAATTATTTGTTTCTAATCAATTCCATGTATACATTCCTTCTATAATTTAGTCAACCATAATTCAATCCGTATAAATAGTTAAGTTTCATACGGTTATTCTTACACCTTCAAACTCTCTTTAGCAAACACCATTAGCTTTGTGTCTAAGGTTTTTATTTTGTGATGTTTTTATATCATTCATTTTTGTATTATTTTTTTGGTTTAAAAGTGTTATTGTTCTTAAATGATTTTTTTTTGAATTTTTTACCTCTAGAAAGAATATCTCAATTTTTGAATTAGTAATTTATATTTCTACATTAATAAGTTTAATTCCGTAATTAAATATAGTCTAGATTTAAATATAGTATAGATTTAATTTATGAACAATACATTTTAGTAATTGAAATTTTAAAAAATAATTAATCCTAATTCCCTAATTTTCGCCTTAATTTAAGTTAATTGAGTTTCCCTAATTTTTTGTTTCTAATTACAATAGGAAATTCGTGTATAAATACCTAACATTCATACGGTAATTCTTACATTAACAAATCCCTAACCATTTTAATCTCTCTCTCTCTCTCTGCTTATTCCTCAACCGTCTTCTATATTCCAGTAATGGCCAAGTTTATTATACGTTTTTCCAGTAAGGTTCTATTGTTTCCGGTAAGATTTCTGGTAATGTTTTATATTTATTTTAATTGCTATATAATTTTTTTATAATCTCTTTAGGTTGTAAATCAAAATCCAAGATTGAATTAATATGTTGAAGTTATACGATTTTCCGGTAACGTTTTCCAGTAAAGTTTTAAATTTATTTTAATTTTTATATTACTTTATTATAATATCTTTAGATTCTATATCAAAATCCAAGATTAAACTGATAATTTTCCGTTTTTGTTTGTATTTATATTAATATTTATATGATTTTTTCTTATAATCTTTTTAGGTTATATATCAAAATCGAAGATTCAATGGAAATCTTCACTATTTCGTTTATCCGGTAACGCGATTCAAATTTTCCGGTTGTAACTCATAACATCAATTTTACATTTTTTCATATGATTCAAATCTTCCATAATTTGTAATATATTTATGTGATATTAATATTAATATTTAATTTTATCATTTCAGGTTATTGTCCCCAACTTGTAATAGCTAATTTCAATCAATCTATAATACATTAAATTATCTATAGTAAGATAATCAATCTTATATTGTTGTTGGTCAAAATCCAATTATATTGAATAGGTTTAAATAATATTTACATATTTGATTATATTTAATAGGTTTAAATAACAACAATTTGAATAAATTAATGATTTGTGTAACACCCCGACCGATGGCGGATTATACATCGGGGCGCCACGTATTTGTTTCATTACTCGTGACACTATTTGGGTGTCAATATTTAATAAATACATTTCATTGCGCACGCGCAGAACACGACATAAAGTAACATAAATCACATCATAACTTAAACTATTCAAATAACATAACTTGTCTTGTTACATTTTAATCTAGGTCCAAACAAAAAGAAAACATCCTACGCGTCCAAGAGATTCCCAAAAGCAGCTACAGCAAACCTGAACATGTGTTAAAATAAAACGTCAACACTTGCGTGTCGGTGAGAAATCAAGTTTAATAGATATAAATAGATAATACAAACACTGCGCGCAACATGTGCTTAACTGGGGTTTAACATAGGGTGTAATCAGATTGTGATCAAGCCTTAGATCATAGCTCATAGTTCAATCCGTGCTCCCAATTGAGCACAAAAACAAGAAAACATTCGTGCATGTGTAATAAAACAAGAAAACCGTAAACGATAGGTCTCCCGTGTTCATCTAATGGATCCATGAAAACTTCGGAATAGGCCGTCAAAGCGGTTAATGAGTCACACATACAAATAAACAGCCAAGTAAACGTCCATAACACATGGGGTTTTGCGCACATAAGTTTCATAAACAAGTTTAAGACTCAAGTTGAACGAACACATGAACATCCCAAAACGTTAAAAATAAAAAGGGATTAAGTACGAGATTACTCACTTGTAAACGGCGCGAAGAAAGATAATGCAAGAACCAACTTTTAAACAAGCACAAGTTAACCTATAAATAAAAGGTTATTGGTTTAACGATTGGTTTTTATGTCTTAAGTACCGATTCCTGTTAGTTAAACAAATTAAAACAAAATATATATATTTATTTACCGAGGTTCCGGCAGAACAGAAGAGAAGACGGAGGCAAAAAGAGAAGAGCGGCGGAGGAACTACGGCAGAGGGCAAGGGAGAGAGATTTGAGGAGCGTTTAAGTGTAGTGTGGTGATAATAAACAAGAAAATAGTTTAATTTATATGAAAAACCCTCGGGAACACAATCCCTTAAAAGGAGGAAAAGATCTTATCAAATCAAGCAAAAGATATAAAAAGTACAAGAATCCAAAAGCAAAAGATATCCAAAGATATGCCGGCAGCTGCAAGGGATGGGGGAAAGCTGACAGGTTACAGGTCAAAGCATGGGAGGTGACAGGGAAAACACTGTACAAGACCTGCGAAAGAAGATTTCAGAAGATTATGTCAGTCACTTTTTCTGTCAACCAATAGGATTGGTGCGCATGCTGCGCCGAAAGTGGCTTTTCGGACAGATGTCGGAACTGACCTAAAGAGCTCAAACAAAAGATAAGATATCTCAAAAGAATACAGGCTGACCTAAACTGAAGAAAAGACTTAAGGTCTAGCGCGAGAAAATTCGAGCGCACGCGCGAGGGCGAAGGCAGACAGAACAAACCTTAGCGCGTCGCGGGAAGAACTACAAATCCTTAGCGCGCCGCGGGAAGAACTACAATTCTTAGCGCGCCGCGGGAAGAACTACCATTCTTAGCGCGTCGCGGGAAGAACTACAATTCTTAGCGCGTTGCGAGAAGAACTACAATTCTTAGCGCGCTGCGAGAAGAGTTCGTCTCGCGCATCGCAGGAACAGCTGGTCTTCGCGCAGGCTTCCTTGAAAAGAGTCTGGCGCGTGGAGCTGCGCAGACATCCTTAGGCGGGAAGAACCAAAGGACAAGCAAAGAGTTAAGAGAAAAAGGGGTTCAGGCTAAAGGGTTAAGCAGAGGGGCGGGACGGCGACAAGAAAGAGAAGGAGGCGGGACGGCGACGAAAGAGAGAAAGAGGCGGGACGGCGGAAAGAAATTATTATTATTTGTAAGTAATATAGGTATATATAATTTATTTAATGTTAAATTTACAAAGATTAACAATCAAATTTTAAATCATAAAAAGAATCGGATTCGAAAACGGGTACCTGGGTCGGGTCGGATTGGGCAGTTGTCACAGTTTCCCCTACTTTAAGAAATTTCGTCCCGAAATTTATCTCGAAGTAGGATGCGCAGAGAAAAGGTGCGGGTACTTGATCTTCATCTGATCTTCCCTTTCCCAAGTGAACTCGGCTCCGCGCTTGGACTGCCAACGAACTTTAACAATAGGGATGCGACTGCGCTTGGTTTGCTTTACCTCGCGATCCATAATCTCAACGGGCTTCTCAACGAAATGCATAGACTCATCAACTTGAACTTCATCAAGTGGTATGTGGAGGTTCTCGTCAGCTAAACATTTCTTGAGATTGGATACATGGAAAGTTGGATGCACATTGCTGAGCGCGGGCGGTAGGTCAAGCTTGTAGGCAACTTTTCCCACCCTCGCAAGAATCTTGAACGGACCAACATAACGAGGTGCAAGCTTACCTTTCTTCCCAAAGCGGACAACACCCTTCCAGGGCGACACTTTGAGGAGAACAAGATCACCAACTAGAAATTCGAGAGGCTTCCGCCTGTGATCTGCGTAACTCTTCTGTCGGCTTCTGGCAGTCAGCAGATGATCACGGATCTTGGCGATTTTATCGGTTGTCTCTTGAACTAGTTCGGGTCCTGTGATTTGAACTTCACCCACTTCGTTCCAACAAATCGGTGAACGGCACTTTCGACCGTAAAGTGCTTCAAATGGGGCCATACCGATACTGGAATGATAGCTGTTATTATAAGAGAACTCGATCAGAGGTAGGTGTGAATCCCAATTACCTCCAAAATCAAGAACGCAAGATCGAAGCATATCTTCAAGGGTTTGGATGGTTCGCTCAGACTGTCCGTCAGTCTGAGGATGATATGCAGTACTCATGTCCAAACGAGTTCCTAACGCAGATTGGAGAGATTTCCAAAAGCGAGATATAAAACGGCCATCGCGATCGGATATGATGCTCAAAGGAGTACCATGACGGCAGACAATTTCCTTGACATAAAGATGCGCAAGTTGTTCAACACGGTAGGTTTCACGAATGGGTAGAAAGTGGGCAGACTTGGTCAATCGATCCACTATTACCCAAATGCTATCATGTTTGCTTGCGGTCAAGGGTAACTTGGTGATCCACTATTACCCAAATGCTATGATGTTCAGCTTTTACCTTAGAACAAGTTAGGCATTTAGCTACGAACACAGCAATATCCTTTTTCATACCAGGCCACCAAAAAGAAAGGCGCAAATCTTTGTACATTTTGTCAGCACCAGGATGAACGGAATACCGGGTTTTATGCGCTTCACTCAGTATGACAGAGCGAAGATTCTCATCATTGGGGATCCAGACGCGATTGAGATAACAAAGAATTCCATTCAGGTTAGGGACTAGATGTACTTCTGCGCCACACGCTAGCTCGGCGCGTAGGTTGCCTTTGCTGATCGATGCGCGCTGCGCGTCGCAAATGCGCGATTCAAGATCGCTTTGGATCGTCGCGAAGCGAAGCTGCGTGTGCGGCAAGATACAGTTAAGTTGGCTGGGTTTTCGGCTGAGCGCATCGGCTACCACATTAGCCTTTCCAGGGTGATATCGGATCTCACAATCGTAATCGCTGATGAGTTCGTTCCATCAGCGTTGTCTCATGTTAAGTTCCTTTTGATCAAAAATGTGCTGGAGGCTTTTATGGTCGGTGAAAATGATACACTTAGTCCCATAGAGGTAGTGTCTCCAGATTTTTAAGGCAAATACAACTGCACCAAGTTCGAGGTCGTGAGTCGTATAATTCTTTTCATGAATTTTGAGTTGCCTAGACGCGTAAGCGATAACCTTGCCTCGTTGCATAAGTACACAACCGAGACCTTGGTTGGAGGCATCGCAATAAACGACAAAGTCGTCAGTACCCTCAGGTAACGCTAGAACAGGAGCTTCGCACAACAATTGCTTGAGCGTTTGAAAGGCTTCTTCTTGCTTAGAGCCCCAAAGATACGGTTTGCCTTTGTGCGTTAAAGCTGTTAAAGGCAAGGCGATTTTTGAGAAGTTCGCAATGAATCGCCGGTAGTAACCAGCTAAGCCCAAAAAGGAACGGATTTCGGTAGGAGTGGACGGTGTAATCCAGTTCTTGATTGCTTCAATTTTGGATGGATCAACATGAATACCCATCTTGTTTACAACATGACCAAGAAACTGTACTTCATCCGACCAGAACTCACACTTGGAGAGTTTGGCATAGAGTTGTTCGGTTCGAAGCTTTTGCAACACCAACAGAAGATGTTGCTCATGCTCGGTCTTGGTTTTGGAATACACCAGAACGTCATCGATAAACACAATCACGAATCGGTCCAAGAAAGGCCTACACACCCGGTTCATTAGATCCATGAAAACAGCGGGTGCGTTGGTTAAACCGAAGGGCATGACCAAGAATTCAAAATGACCGTAGCGGGTTCGAAAAGCAGTCTTGGGAATATCCTCTTCGCGGATACGCAACTGGTGATAGCCCGAACGGAGATCGATCTTGGAGAAACAAGAGGCACCTTGGAGTTGGTCAAAGAGGTCGTCAATACGCGGTAAGGGATACCGGTTCTTAATGGTGAGCTTGTTCAGCTCGCGGTAATCGATACACATGCGAAACGAACCGTCTTTCTTTTTAACGAACAACACCGGAGCACCCCATGGCGAAGAGCTAGGGCGAATGAATCCTTTATCGGTCAACTCTTGAAGTTGACTTGCTAATTCTTGCATTTCAGCGGGTGCAAGACGATAAGGAGATTTGGCTACGGGGGAAGCACCAGGGACAAGATCAACACGAAACTCGACTTCCCGAGCGGGAGGTAAACCAGAAAGATCATCGGGAAAGACTTCAGGAAAGTCACGCACGATGGGAATTTCAGAAAGTTTCTTCTTTCCTTCATCGGGTCTGACCACATGAGCTAAGAATGCGACACAATTCTTCCGCAAGAGTCTTCGGGCTTCAGAGCATGACATAAGTTTAAGACCGTTAGATGGTTTCTCGCCATAGATATGAAGATTTTCACCATTTTCCCGAGGAATGCGAATCAACTTCTTGGCGCAGATTACTTCGGCGCGATTTTGCGAGAGCCAGTCCATTCCAATAATCACATCAAAACTTCCAAGAGGCATGGGAATGAGGTCGATTAGAAAATCATGTTCATTAAGGTTAAGCGTGCAATCTTTGATCACGGAGTTTATTAAAATAGTTTCACCATTAGCCAATTCAACTGAAAAGTTTTCGTTTAAGTTTACTCGCGGTCGCGCGAGTTTTTGTTCAAATGCGCGAGAAATAAAACTTCTATCGGCGCCAGTATCAAAAAGTATAGATGCATATTGTCCGTTAAGTAAAAATGTACCATTAACCACGTCATTATTCGCTTGCGCTTGGGGCGCGGTTATATTAAAAGCTCGGCCACGCGACACTTGGTTTGAAATTTGGTTAACTGGATTAGCTTGCGTAATTTGTACTTGCAGTCTCGGGCACGCGTTCCGGAAATGACTGGGGTCACCGCGGTTATAGCACGACCTGGGTCGTGGATTAGGGTATGTTGGTTGTGGGTTTAGCGGGTAAGTTGGTGGTGTTTGCGCGATTGGGTTGGCGGGAAGGACTCTACAGTTCTCAGCAGTGTGACCAGTACGGCCACATCGGTTACATTGTCGACACGGGACTTGAGTTGGATGGTGAAGTCTACAGGTTGGGCAAAAGGGTTGGTTTCCTGTGTAAGGTTTCTTAGTTGACGGGGCAGGGAGTGCGGGATTGGTTAAGGCATAATTATGGGCTACAGGGGGTGTTGGGTAAGTTGACAGTGGGTTAGGAGCGTGTACTGGAGGTTGGTAGGCGGGTTGCTGGACAATGAGCGGGTTGGTAAGCGCGTAGGCTTTGCGCCTGCGCTTGAGGTTGTTACGGTTTGAGGGTTCTGGCTTGGTTTCTGTTGGTTCTGGGACAGTCTTGGTGGGTTTGGTCTTTTCGGCTCCCCGCAGGAACAGGGTTCCTGCCCTGACATGGTTGTCGCTGAGCACAGCGGCCAACTCGATGGCGTCAGAGAGGGTTGCTGGGTTCCTGGCCCAAACAGAATCTTGAATTTCCATGGGAAGACCCCCAAGAAACTTCTCGATGGCTCGGCGGGAAGGGGTAACTAGGTGCGGGACAAGCAAACTAAGTTCGTGGAAGCGCATGGCGTACTCGCGCGCTTCGCCACTGTACTGCTTCAAGTTCCAAAATTCCTCCTCAAGGCGCTTTATTTCGTTGGGAGGGCAAAATTCTCTAGTCAAGAGTTCCTTGAATTCCTCCCAGAGCATGCTAGAAGCAGCCTCTGCGCCACGCGCATGAGCTACTCCGTTCCACCAAGTAAGCGCTCTTGATTCTAGGACACTTGAGGCGTATAAGGTTCGTCGGTCTGGAGGGCATTGGGTATGGAGGAAGGTGTTCTCAATTTTCTCGAGCCATTGGAGCATCACGGTGGCTCCTTCAAGCCCTGTGAATTTCGGAGGGTTACCCGCATTAAAAGATTTAATATTGTATCCGGAGGGGTTGGGATTATTTTGGTTTAAGGCTTGGGCTATTGCGGCGGCCATTTCCTGGGAACGTTGCTGCCTACGTCTGCGCGAGGCTTCTCTCCTTTGATGGCGGCGAGATAGCGGAGGCATTCTATAAAAGTTTTAATTTTTGTTAATATCTTGGTATGGGAAATCGTTTTAGCGCAAAGTATATCGTCATAAAGCTTGTTTCGCGGAGTTAAATGCTATCACAATATGAATTTAAATGCAAACTTAATACAGGTAATAAATTCGAATTGAAAATCGACAATTCATGCATCACCATGACTTTCCGAATTCTCAATTTAAAATATCGAGTAAATGAATATTGGAGATTGACAATTCATGTATCACCATGACTTTTCAAATCTTTAATTTAAAATATCGAGTAAATGAATATTGGAGATTGACAATTCATGTATCACCATGACTTTTCAAATCTTCAATTTAAAATATCGAGTAAATGAATATTGGAGATTGACAATTCATGTATCACCTTGACTTTTCAAATCTTCAATTTAAAACGTAAAGCTAATGGTAATTGAAAATCAACTATTCATGTACCACCATGACTTCTCGGATTTTCAATCCCCACAACAAACGAATATGTAAGAAATAAATTGAAATTCAATAAAAATCGAAAGATTGCGAAATAAATATGAAATCATGCGCTGCATATGCGCGAGCATATTTTATAAATATCGAGTAATTAACAATTAGCGCGCAAACATGAGATATTTCTCATGCGCGAGAAGGGACTCTTAGGTATTCTAGGTCGTTACGACTAACCACCTATCCTAAAGTCACGGAGCTCTGATACCAATCTGTAACACCCCGACCGATGGCGGATTATACATCGGGGCGCCACGTATTTGTTTCATTACTCGTGACACTATTTGGGTGTCAATATTTAATAAATACATTTCATTGCGCACGCGCAGAACACGACATAAAGTAACATAAATCACATCATAACTTAAACTATTCAAATAACATAACTTGTCTTGTTACATTTTAATCTAGGTCCAAACAAAAAGAAAACATCCTACGCGTCCAAGAGATTCCCAAAAGCAGCTACAGCAAACCTGAACATGTGTTAAAATAAAACGTCAACACTTGCGTGTCGGTGAGAAATCAAGTTTAATAGATATAAATAGATAATACAAACACTGCGCGCAACATGTGCTTAACTGGGGTTTAACATAGGGTGTAATCAGATTGTGATCAAGCCTTAGATCATAGCTCATAGTTCAATCCATGCTCCCAATTGAGCACAAAAACAAGAAAACATTCGTGCATGTGTAATAAAACAAGAAAACCGTAAACGATAGGTCTCCCGTGTTCATCTAATGGATCCATGAAAACTTCGGAATAGGCCGTCAAAGCGGTTAATGAGTCACACATACAAATAAACAGCCAAGTAAACGTCCATAACACATGGGGTTTTGCGCACATAAGTTTCATAAACAAGTTTAAGACTCAAGTTGTACGAACACATGAACATCCCAAAACGTTAAAAATAAAAAGGGATTAAGTACGAGATTACTCACTTGTAAACGGCGCGAAGAAAGATAATGCAAGAACCAACTTTTAAACAAGCACAAGTTAACCTATAAATAAAAGGTTATTGGTTTAACGATTGGTTTTTATGTCTTAAGTACCGATTCCTGTTAGTTAAACAAATTAAAACAAAATATATATATTTATTTACCGAGGTTCCGGCAGAACAGAAGAGAAGACGGAGGCAAAAAGAGAAGAGCGGCGGAGGAACTACGGCAGAGGGCAAGGGAGAGAGATTTGAGGAGCGTTTAAGTGTAGTGTGGTGATAATAAACAAGAAAATAGTTTAATTTATAGGAAAACCCTAGGGAACACAATCCCTTAAAAGGAGGAAAAGATCTTATCAAATCAAGCAAAAGATATAAAAAGTACAAGAATCCAAAAGCAAAAGATATCCAAAGATATGCCGGCAGCTGTAGGGGATGGGGGAAAGCTGACAGGTTACAGGTCAAAGCATGGGAGGTGACAGGGAAAACACTGTACAAGACCTGCGAAAGAAGATTTCAGAAGATTATGTCAGTCACTTTTTCTGTCAACCAATAGGATTGGTGCGCATGCTGCGCCGAAAGTGGCTTTTCGGACAGATGTCGGAACTGACCTAAAGAGCTCAAACAAAAGATAAGATATCTCAAAAGAATACAGGCTGACCTAACTGAAGAAAAGACTTAAGGTCTAGCGCGAGAAAATTCGAGCGCACGCGCGAGGGCGAAGGCAGACAGAACAAACCTTAGCGCGTCGCGGGAAGAACTACAAATCCTTAGCGCGCCGCGGGAAGAACTACAATTCTTAGCGCGCCGCGGGAAGAACTACCATTCTTAGCGCGTCGCGGGAAGAACTACAATTCTTAGCGCGCTGCGAGAAGAACTACAATTCTTAGCGCGCTGCGAGAAGAGTTCGTCTGGCGCATCGCAGGAACAGCTGGTCTTCGCGCAGGCTTCCTTGAAAAGAGTCTGGCGCGTGGAGCTGCGCAGACATCCTTAGGCGGGAAGAACCAAAGGACAAGCAAAGAGTTAAGAGAAAAAGGGGTTCAGGCTAAAGGGTTAAGCAGAGGGGCGGGACGGCGACAAGAAAGAGAAGGAGGCGGGACGGCGACGAAAGAGAGAAAGAGGCGGGACGGCGGAAAGAAATTATTATTATTAGTAAGTAATATAGGTATATATAATTTATTTAATGTTAAATTTACAAAGATTAACAATCAAATTTTAAATCATAAAAAGAATCGGATTCGAAAACGGGTACCTGGGTCGGGTCGGATTGGGCAGTTGTCACAATTTGACTCAATTTGACCATTTATATTGAATATGTTTCAATAAAATTTACATATTTAAACATAATTCTCGTTCCTAATTTGACTAATTTTTTTCAACCATTTTTAATTTTTTGAATACCATCCATAAATATAAACTCGTTTCATAATTATTCAATATTCATGTATTAAATAAAAAAATATTAGTTTCTTCTAGATATTTCAAGTTATTGTGAATTTAATGTCAATTTCAACTAAATTCCTTAAGTGAATAACAAAAATTATTTATTTGAACCATTTTGAAATTCGAATTCTTGACCACTTACAATAATAGGTTATAATAGTTAATAATCTGGTGCTCACGTACATTATAGAATCTTTAATACATTTGACCAATTTAATATGTCTTTATTTTAATTTTCTAATTACTGTGTTTTAATTAAGGTAACCAATAAATTATTATTGTTAATTAATTAATGTATTTACGTTTTTATAAAGATTCTTATAATTCGTGTTTTAGTTAGGTTAGGTGATATAATGTTTTAAACACGATTAATTACAATATAATTAAAATTGATATGTCTAAATCTACCCCATATTTCAAGCTATAGCATAAAATTAGTAATGTACAAGAATAAGTTAGTAATTGATATTTATTACCATTAATATAATTAATCATATCAATTAAACGAATTTTGGTAACTGGTATGAATTGTTAAATCCCATACATCTAAAATTAGACTCAGTTAACAATAACATAAATAATTAAGCCTAGAATATAACTTTGTTTAGTTTTATAAAAAAAATAATGTATACTAATTAATCCTATAAATTAAAATAATTTTTACTAGAGATGGGATATGAAATTGAAAATTTTAATTAAGTCAACTAATTAAAAATAAATGTATAAACTCACTTCAAAGGATATTTATTATACGGGATATGATACAATTAATTAAGCCTATTTATATACTATATTTCTTTATTAAAATGATGTTTACTAAAGAAGGGATAATTTACTTTATGATAAATCATTTAATAGTTTTATTAATTTACTTTATGATAGTCATTTATCAAAATTAATTACTTTCTATAATAAAAATGGCGAGACTAACTTTTCTAATATCATTGAATATCCCAAAATTCAAAATCATTTGAATAACCGGATTAAAATCACATTCAATTATCAAAACCACATATCATTCAATATACCATAATTATGCAAAAATAATCAGTTTATAAATTAACTGTAATTAAAATCTTTAATTATTCTCTATATAAATGGGAAAACGTGTTGACTTTTTTTATTTTTAAGAAATTAAGAGATTCAGTTTCACAACATCTGGTACCAAGCTTAATAACATATTTTCATATTTAATTTATTTATTATGTTTACTTAAATTTATATCATTGTCTTTTTCTAGGAATTATTAAAAGCTTTTTTGAGGCAGTTTTATGGTGATGACGTCCCATGTGGAGGTATAATGATTAGGAGAAATAATACTATTATACAATAGTAAGATTCAATTACTACTAAATATTTAAGAACCACTAAAAATTATTTTATTCACTTTTTGTATGTACTAAAAAATGAATACATTATTAGTATATTACTAATGAAAATAAGATATCAAAAGGCTATATAAACTACATCTTATGCTCAATCTCTAATCGGGTGTTAGGTAAAAACCTCAATTTATTTGGTGTTTGTTGTGTAAAGTTTTTTACTTTATTTATCAAAAGCTTTATAAACTATTGTTTTATTATAATTACATATCAGGAGCTTGACAGTGGAATTTGAATACAAGGTAATTTCTTATTTTATATTCATCAATTGCGTAGTTAATTTTATTTTGACCTTTAAATTTATTAATTACTAATTAGTTATTAATATTTCTTCCATGATGGTTTAGATACAACACTGCCCATATTTCTTCAATCAATTGCGTAGTTAATTTAACTTTGACCTTAGCGGGCCGGGGTCGATTTGATCACCGAAAGCTCCAAATTTACAGATATTGATTTAAGGCTTACGTTTATCATGCGAAAATGTACATCTTTTATAAAAACAACTTTACCCAAAAGATGGTGTCGGGTTTAAATAAGTTAGAGTTCGTTATTTATATATTTTCGATATATACATATATATATATATATATATATATATAGATATATATACATACATAAACACGAAAACCTTGAAACGAGATCGACATAAAAGTGTCGGTTTTTATAAGTTTATTAGAAACTATTTTTAATATTTATTATGATTTTTAGTTAATTAAAACGTATTTATTAAACATTGTATAAATATATATTTATACATATATATATACATACACACACATATATATATATATATATATATATATATATAGATAAAATTAGTTTAACGAGTCGAGCCGAGAAAACAGGTTATAATGATGTTCGGTTTTAATACGAAAAAGTTTATTTAAATTTAATATAAATTTCTATAAGTTTTATAAATTTTAAAATACTTAAAAAAAATAGTCAGATAGCTCGAAACCATAACAAACGAACACCGATTAAGGCAAATAAGATATCCCCGCATTCGTCTCATTGAACTCCACTATTTATACCTATTTTCGTCACTGGAAATCACCTTCACTATCGCCGGAAAACCAAACAATCAGCTGGAGATACGAACTGTCAGCCGGAATACGAACCCTTTCTTGTTTTGCTCATAACTTGGCCATACGAGCTCGAAATCAAGCAAATAATATATCCACGTGACCGCGTCGCTGAGAGCTACCGCCCTGAACCAGCTCCGCCGTCTGCTGCCACCGGAACTGTTGCCAGTGATGCAAACAGTGGCCGGATTTTTTGTCGAAAATTAAAGGGGGAGTAGCGATCGGTTGATGGAGAGGGAGAGCACGGCTCGGTTTTTCCGGTCGCCGGAAAAATGAGGGAAAAGGTGTGGTGGTGTCGGATTGAGGGGGGCTGAGATGGTGGTGATGCATTGCGAGGTGGTGGCCGGAGGTGTTTGGCGTCGCCGGATTCTCGCCGGAATCGAAAGAGAGGAAGAAGGTGCTGGCTTGTGTGATGGCTGCGGTGGAGGTGTCGGCTGGTGTTGGCTGGAGATGGTGGCCGGAGATTCGCCGGAAAACGGCGGCCGACATGGTGGCGGCTGTGATGATAAATATGTTAGGTTTAGGTTATTTTAAGTTATATATATACATATTTACAGAAACACCCCCCTAAGTTTCAATCAATGTTTAAAACGAGTTTAAAGGTTCTAAAAGCTTATAATAACTTAACGAAAATTAGTTTGAACCACTTCTGTTTTTCTTAACAACTCTATAATATGACAGACATCGATTTATTGGTGATCGAGATATATAATAATATTATAATAAATTAATGAAGAAACAAAAAAAAAGATGTTGAGTCGGGTTTGTATAATAAAGGTTTACAACATGAATACAAATCAAGATCCAAATTTTGACGAATGTCAGATTTTTCATGCTTACTGCAATTTTTATTTTACAAGTTGAAATTGAAAATAAATGAATAATAACATGAAAATGGTTACATCGAACCTCAACAACTTCATGTGCATGTTGATCCCCGTTAGCCATGACTTTTTGGAAATGATGTGGCAAAAACAAACTTCTTAGTGACTATATAACTAGACGGCCACACTTTCTATGAATTCATGTGGCTGTTGTTACCCTTTAGCCACACTTACTTAAACAAAATGATTGATTAGAACAACCCTAGCCACAATATTGTGAAATGTACGTATGTGGCTAAAACAAAATTTAGTGTGACTATATAACATAAATGCTCACACTTACAATACACTAATTATGTGGCCGATAATACCTTTTAGCCACAATTATTTGAACAAAATTATTGATTACAACAATCCTTTATGGCTAGGTTTTCAAAATGGACGTTAATAAAACATACTTTTTTATGATTATATAATATTAACGATCACACTTATAATATATTCATATGACTATTGATACACTTTAGTTACATGTATTATGCTTGAATACGATAACCCTTTAGCCATGGGTTTTTAAATAGATACAGCCAAAAGATAGTTTTTTGTAGCTATAGCATACAAAAGACCACACGTTATAGCTAAATGTGGCCGTCGCTACCCTTTAGTCAAATTTATTACGCTTTATTCTAACAACCCTTTAGCTATGCTTTTTCGAAATGGATGTTGTTAACACAAAATTTTTTGTTACTATATAATGTAAACGGCTACTTTAAAAAAAAAACTACATGTGGCTGTTGGTGCCCTTTAGCCATAGTTATTACGCTTAATTCCAACATCCCTTTAGCCATGAATTTTTTGAAATGGAAGTGACTGAAACATATTTTTTGTGACTATTTATAAACGGTCACAATTAAAATAACTACATATGATTGTTGGTACCCTTTAGCCATAATTATGAGACATAAATTGATTCAAACAATAAATACCGGTATTCTTTAGCAATACTTTTAAGTTGTTTTAGCCATCAAAATGTGAGTACGTGTGACCATATTATAGCTAAGATGACGCGAGTGTTGTCAAAGGCCTACGGCCACGCTTTTTTCATGTGACGAAAGCCCATTTTTAATGTAATGCCTAGGATTTTTTTTTCTCAAGATTGGTTGGAAATATGGAAAATAAAAGAGTATGGAATGAGGTATTCGAAGAAATGAAGATAAAAATTTGTTGTCAGCTGAGTCTTAGACAGACTTCTCTCTTTTTTCACCTAGCATAGCAGACTCTGTTGCAATTATAGCGTAGACTCGATTGTTGTAATTCGAGTTTATGATGATCGGAGTAAACACGTACAACCTCAGTTGCCTGAGATCGATCTGAACCTTTGTCATGGAGATTTGAGACTCTGTCACGGAGATCTGAGCTTCGGTCTCTGTCCTTTTGTTTTAAGTTGAATTCTTTGGTTATGCTTGTAGAGCTACAGAGTTAATATGGAATTTGATTTTACGTGGCGAGGGTTTCCAACGATTTTTCTAGTGTTAAAAGAGTTTTAAATTCTGTTACCTTATCAGATGCTAATAAGTTGGTTAAACTTTATGATGTGATCCAATTCCTCATAACAGGGCCACTATAAACTGAGACAAAGCATGTCAATGTAAGGGGGGCGGGGTGGTCCGTGATGGCCACCCCATCACGCGTTGTATCCATGGGAACACCGTCGCCGGTCCTCCCATCACGCGTGATGGGGGTCCAGCCGTGATGGCCATCACGTGTATTAAACCAAGAAATTTGAACGTTGGGGATGGGGGTGACCGTTGGGTTGGGGAATTAATAAAAAAAATTAAACAATATAAATAAACAACCATTTCAATCCAACTCAAAACACTCTCAATTTTCTACTATAAAAACCTATTTCTTCACCACTTCAATTCAAAACAAAAAAATATGAAATTTCCGAGCAACTCGTTTCCGCTAGACACCGATAGCTCTTCGTCTTCGGACGATGACATTGTTGAATGGTTCCCGTTGTTATATAGTGAACTTGAAGGCCCGAGCCGTCCAAAGAAAAAAATGGTGGAGTGTGATCGTATACATGTCCACGAAGTGCTAATGAACGACTATTTTGTGGAGGAGCCAAATTACAATGACGAGACGTTTAGGGAACGGTTTCGTTTGCCAAAATCTTTATTTTTAAAGATTGTAGCCGACTTCGAAGCAAGCATAGAATGGTTTTAAAAATCTTACGACGCAAGGTGCAAACGAAGCTTTACGCCGCTTCAAAAATGCACATCCGCTATTCGTCAATTAGCAACAGGTAACCCACCCGACCAATTCGATGAATACTTACAAATGTCTCAAAGAACTTCATGTGAATGTCTCCAATTCTTTTGTAGCACGATTATTAATTTGTATGGCAAATAGTTTCTACGAAAACCAACAAGACACGACATTACACGTTTTTACGCCACGCATGAGGCTAGATGGCATTTTCTAGGGATGCTAGGTAGCATCGATTGTACACATATTGAATGGAGGAATTGTCCACGTGAGTTTCGAGGAGCGTATGTTAGAGGTGATATCAAACGACCGACTATCTCACTTGAAGCGGTTGCGTCAAATGACTTATGAATTTGGCATTCTTACTTTGGTGTTCCTGGCTCAAACAATGACATCACTGTTCTATACACATCACCGTTGTTTCAAAGCGTAATAGATGGTACCGCACCAATCTGTCCGTATTTTGTGAATGGAGATATTACAGACGTGGCTACTATCTTGTCGATGGTATCTACCTGCAATGGTCTGTTTTTGTGAAAGCCTTTTCGTTTCCTGTCAAGACCAATGAAAAGACGTTCAAGAAGTTGCAATAATCGGCAAGAAAAGATGTCGATAGAGCTTTCGGTGTCTTAAAGGGTAGATGGTGCATACTTAGTCGACCGGTTCGTGTAATGGAAAAACCCACGATCTCTGGCTTAATATATGCATGCATCATATTACACAATATGTTAATAAAAGAAGAGGGACGTGCAATTTCTCCAAATTGGGTGCCGGATCCTCCTATTCAAGTTCCCGTTCGTGAGAATGTGCAATTAGACTTGCGGGATGAAGATATTCACCATCGGTTGAAAATGATCTAGTTGAAGTTGTAAGTTCTTTAGGTTTGGAATTTCCGATTCGAACGAGGAGTAGATTGTTTATTGTAACTTTTATTGTTTAGTTATAATTTTTAAGTTGTAATATGTTCTAGTAAAATATTTTTTTTAATTTCTAAGTTATAAAACAAACAAAAAATAAAAAAGAAAAACAATTAAACCATCACACCACCCCCACTAAAATTTTATCACTAGTGGAAAGTGGTGAGAGGAGGTGGCACACCCCCATTGGGTGTTGCAGGTGATGGGTTTTGGACCACCCCCACCACCTAATACATGTTACAGTTTGAAAATTAATTTGTATAGTTCGGCCAATGGTTTATGTATTGAAATGAGTTTGTGTAAATCGAATTTGTCAAGATTTAATTTTTATGATTAATTATGTTGTCAAAGTTGTACCAACGAAGGGCTCGATGTCATAAACAGGGTGTTAATTTCTAAATTACTAATTTTGATTTTACACACATGTAATCACTTGTAAAGTCAAAAATATGTTGAGTTCTTAGATCATGTGTAGTTAAAATGCCTCATTTTTGGGAATTTTGCGTCATGTGGCATCCCCGTCAGCTATAGAGAGTTTTGTAAAAAGTGGTGTAGTGGACAAAATGCCACAACTCTCCTATAATAATTACATATATTCCTCTGTCTCTCCCCTCCCCACACACAGGTTTCTTCAAACTCGAGCCGAACTCGTGTTTTGTACAAACTGCAGCTTCAAAAACACCGAAGGAAAAAATCCGGGAAGGGGGGGGGGTACTCCAGGCGTTTTGGAGCCACAACGCCACAATGGCAAACCACTACGGATGGTCTTATAGCTTTCTTTCACCCGATTAAACTTTAAGCTTTTTAATCATCAAATTAAAACACATGTCGAAACCTTTTTAGGCATGATAGTATGTGGTAGAAAACTTATTAATTTTAAAAGCTATGATTTCGTAAAAAAGGAAAATATTCAGACATATTTCCATGGGCATTTTTAATTAAATCGACTTTATAAGATTGGGGTTGTATCTTTTTTACCACCCGTCTTCGTAGCTGACCAATTATTAACCCAAATGCTATCTTGAGTAATCATAACCTACAAGGCTTAGGTTGTGGGGCACTAGTCTTCACGGATATTAAACTGATAGACCCCCATCACAAGCACTCTAACAACTCTTGTATCGCACATTCAAATTTATAAATCCGAGTATAATAAGAGTATTTGTTAGAGTGTTCATCTCTCTCTCTCTCTCTCTCTCTCTCTCTCTCTATATATATATATATCTCTTAAGAGGTTACAAGAAATGTGAATGAGCAAAGCTAAGCCTACTAAATACAGAAAAATAAGACCAGCAGGAATGTTACACATGACAACCTTTTTGAGCAAACAAACAATTGTCGAACACTGATGTGATGTGGCACGATCGTGCACAATCATAGGTGAATGACACTATTGTGCTTTTCTATGGCGCGATTATGCCCGGAATTGTCGTGCTTTCCTTGGGGCATGGTTCTTGTAAATATTTATACTTTGCCAAAATGACATATTGGTCCTTGGACATCTTTAAACTTTTTGACGATTTGGCCCTTCAAGTTTCTTCGATCCTTCCGAACCTTTATCACTCTCATCATAAATGTCCACAACATCTTTAATAATCACTTCAACACATTTGTTTTACGCACAGAAATGGGGTGTTACATATTCTAACAAACTTCCCCATAATCCTAATACGCATTTTCTTCTCGATTCGTAGTGATCTTTCTTCTTTCTTTTGTTTTGCTCTTTGTTCCTTAACTGTTTGAACTACGCATGCTTGTTTTTCTATCTTACATCGAACCACACAGGTTTCAATTGAACCATATAGATTCTACTTGTTTTCTTACTCGATTGAACCTTACAAGTTTTTCTTTTGCTCGCCCGTATTACTGCTTTCGTGAACTAATAACACACCCATCGTCTTCTCCAGTCATCATCTCTTTCTTATTTATCTTGCTCCTTATTAGTTCCTCTTTTCATGGCTATCGACGACTTATTGTTTTCTTCCACAATCAGACCAGTGCTGCTCTGCTTCGCCCACCACAACCCTCAATCGTCTCTAATCACCACTCAATCTAACCTCATGGATATATGTCTACTACTGAAGATTCCAATTGTTACCCCTCGAGCGCTGCAGACGCTCTTATTTCTCCCATACCGATCGATCTCACACTATACTTCATTTCGCATGAGCTCTATATATCCTCTTATTTCTCCCTTCCTGATCGCACTAACCACTTCCTTTTTTGTTTTGATTTAATCAAACAGTCGGTGTTCAATTCTTGTTTTCTGTTGCACTCTCACCTTCTTGATTGGTTCAAGCTGCTTGTTCTTGCTACTTCGTTGTAGCTAATCTTTAATGAGTCTTTAATTGACTGCTTCTCCAGTTGCCTACTTTCTTGATAGACTCACACATCCTACGAATTATGTGGGCTGGTATTTAACCTTCATGTTTCTTTTGTTGCCTTTATTCTTGCTACTACTAATCTTCCAGATGGTTGTGAACTTGTGATAAAGGGAAAAGACCGGCTTATGTTCTTCATCTAACATGGATTTAGATATGCTAATGTGAGGTGCGATGAAGTCTGAGCGTAGGTGACTTGTCCAAGGTCTTCTGATTGGCATCTGATCGACTACTTCGTCTTGATCTTCGGAAATCGTCATGTCTTCTGATCTTCCCGATTTTCTTTTGATCTTGCTGCTTCTGGATCATTTGCTATTGGGCCATGCTTGCATAGTTCGGCACTGGAGTATCAAACCTTCATTTCTTTGATCATGTATGTTGCTCATTTTTCTTGAATTACTTCTTCCATCTTCTCAATCGATAGATCTTCTTCTACACTTTCTCTAAGGTATCAGGTTTATTTTTTCTATTATTGTTCATAATATTTTGCTTCTTCCAAGCTCTGACACCATTTGAAGGCCATAATTCGATAGCATTAGGAAACACAAAACGATTTTGGAGTCAACCATCCCTAGACTTCTATTTATACTCGATGCACTGAATATAACTCTTCGATCAAGACTTAATCCTATCTTAACACAAACTCAACAACTAACTTAATAACTCAAATTTATAACTATTAAAATAATTTACGTACATCTATTTAATTCAAACTCAAACTTGATCTCTTTGTCTCTTCTTCTTTCACATGTGGTCTCTCATCCGAAATGGTGCTAGAATTGATGATTCGGATCAACATATTGTTATATTATCCAACCGATCATACTACTCTCTGGTTCCACATTGAATACACTGTTACCTATTTAGTATAGATTAAAATTCCATCAGTTGAACTAACAATTAAAATCCATCGTAGTATTGAATAATATGAATTATGAGTCTTGAGTTATAACAAAACAAACATCATTAGCAATGGTGTTAAAGTGATACACATGAAGAAACACTAAATGACCTCGGCAGATTACGGATAATCTTAGGGTTAAGTAGATGCTTCCCACGAGGGTTAGGTCCGGCAAAGATGGTTATTCTTCTCGACCTGCAAAACAGACACCGTGAGCTCGTCACTGAGAAGGGGGAGTTCCTCCTTGTGACCACCATCCGGCGTGAGAATCAGACTAGATTGCTCTAAATATAAGTGTATATTGAGAGAAATAGCTAGGGAGAAGATAAGATGATGATACCGTTCCAAGGTGTTGGAGTATTTATAGCCGAAGGTAGGTTTCCAAGCAGGTACGACCAGCTGTATATAATATTCCTTTTCCACCAACTACATGCTACGTACGTGCCACGATGGGAGTTGGTGGATAGGCAGCGGCTGATAGTGACATTTTGTACTGGAGCGTGCTCCTCCTCGTACTATTGTCGGTGAGCTGTCACCCTGTGATTGGTTCATGGGCTGCTTTTGTCAGATCTTGTCTATTTTGTCCATACCTTTGCAGGTATAGTACAAAAGATCTTCCAGAAGCGTACGGACTGGCTCTTTTGGGCGGGAATATTCCCGCCTTGCTCATTCTTTCCTCAGGTGACATTGCTGAAGTATGAGTTAGTGCCTTATGCGTGTAGCCTTACTGTTAGTGCAGGTAGCCTTCCTTCTTGGCTTGTACCCACAGCTGCGGGAACAGGTAGGGTACTGTACCAAGGGAGGCTTTCCTGCCGGAACAGCTGGCTTACTGCGTGTAAGGTCTTCATCTCTGAGCATGATGGGTCCTGCGGAACCAGCTGGTCTTTGCGCAGACGTACCACTTCAAGGTGTGTCTTGCGGGTCCAACTGGACTTTGCGGGACCTACCTCTTCAAGTCCATTGTTCTTCTCATGAATTGTTAATAAGTGAGGTGAACTTTTGGACTTTAAGCAAGGGGTTTTAAAGAGGGGTTTTTGTTTTTTTAAGGTTTTCCGTGAGGATTCTTCCCGCAGTTTTCCTAATGTCACTTGCAGAAATTCCCAACTTTTCTGCCTGATCTTTGGTTATGATGCGGGTAGGTGTTTAACCTCTTCGCAAGTCGGGAGCGTTGAGTTTCACTTGTATAGATTCTTCATGAGGTTTTGGTAGTTTTGGACATAGTGATCAGTTATGTTAAACCACCAATTCCACCTTGAAGCTTCAAAAAATCTAGTTCTCAACGTTCCCGCCATGCGGAGGTGTTATTTCTCCTTCCGCAAGCATGGCCCATAAGATCCTTCTTGGGTTCAATTCCCTGCAAGTGCTGAGTATGTGAAGGGTTTCGCCTTGACACTGTACCCGCACTTGTCTTACGGTTCCTTGTTTTCCAAGGTATCTTGGCTTCAATTCCCTGCAAGTGCTAAGTATGTGAAGGGTTTCGCCTTGACACTGTACTCGCACTTGTCTTATGGTTTCTTGTTTTCCAAGGTAAGGGGGTATATTCCCTCTTATTTTTGAATCTTTTTGAATCTTTCTGAAATTCGAAGAGTTGGTGAAAGGATAAGGACAGTCCAAACGGCTGAAGGGACGTTGGCGTCTTCTGACGGTTTCAGGACGTGCAGGAAGTTATGACGACGTGACAGCATGTGGTCAATCAGGACGCTTTTTCAGGCGCGTGGGCGCGAGTTTCATGTCACGCGCCATCCTGACACCTGTTGCCAGCTTGCTTTATCCACACGTGTCGCCGTTTCATTGCACCTGCGCTCCCTCTCTCCTCCGCATTAAATTCATCGCATTCATTGCGATGAGTATATAAGGGGGGAGAGGGTGTATCTCATTCCATACTTTCACTTCACTCTTCTTCTTCTAAGCGATTTCCGGCGAATACTCTAACTTTTCCGTCGAGCATTCTCCTGAAATCGCTCTCTTTAACATCTAAAAAATGTCTTCTTCTACACATGATCCCGAGGTTAACGTCGAGGAGTCCGATGTATACCTCGAGAACCCGACGTCCACGTCTGATAAGGACGATAAGAGTACTGCTGGCGAGTGCCAGTGTACTCTTTCTGTCGATTTATACCACTATATCGTCAAGAAGTTCATGCTTGATCCTTACGAGCCTGAGTTTCCGGAGCCCCACCAGACGGTGTATGATGCCCCTAAGGGCAAGATAGGGGTTTATGCCTCATTCTTCATATATGGGAATCTCAGATTCCCATTAACGAAGTTCGTATACCGTGTTTTGGAGAAACACGGTGTGCATTTGACGGAGGTGCACCCGATGGCGATTGCTAAAGTTCGCCACTTCGAATGGGTGTGCCGTATTCTGGGCATCGAGCCCCGCGTTGACCGCTTGATGACCTTCTACTCCTGGAGGTGCATCCAGGGTTGGTATACCCTGGTCACTCGGATCAAGGGGTTGAAGATCTGCGCTACCGAGCGCAGTCTTCGGTTTTGGAAGCGGGAGTTTTTCTACATCTCCGCTCGCGTCGTCCCCATCGCGATGACGTTCAAGAACGGGAGGGCGCTCCCTAACCTTCACGCCTCCAATTACCAGGAGGCGGAATGGTTCGCCAAGATCTCCCAGATCCAGACTCTGGTTTATCGCTTCGCGGAGTCTGGGATGGTGATGCTCGGGATGAGCCGCGTGTGGAAGGATGCCGGGTCTGGGACGCCACAAATACCCATCGTCCTTGAATACGGTTTGAGCTCTACTCCTTACGGTATGCTCCATTTTTTTGTTGGTTTAGGGTTTTCTACTAACACTGTTATCTTTTCTTATTTCAGAGGGGAACGACTTACAATCGCTCCTGCATCCGCGGGAGACTGGTGGTCCCGCACGGTTGAGTACTCGTGATCTTGACGAGAACGAGTTGCCCATCTTGGAGCAAACTGCGGACAGGTTCGTAGAAGTCTATCCGGCAGGTCATGAGATCCTAAGCGCCACTCGGCCAGGTAAGAACTCTACAGTACTCAGCAGTGTGACCAATACGGCCACATTGGTTGCATTGTCGACACGGGGTTTGAGTTGGGTGATGAAGTTTACAGGTTGGGCAAAAGGGTTGGTTTCCTGTGTAAGGTTTCTTAGTTGACGGGGCAGGGTGCGGCGGAATTGGTTAAGGCATAGTTATGGACTACAGGGGGTGTTGGGTAGGTTGACAGTGGGTTAGGAGCGTGTACTGGAGGTTGGTAGGCGGGTTGCTGGACAATGAGCGGGTTGGTAAGCGCGTAGGCTTGATGATTGGGTTTGCGCCTGCGTTTGAGGTTGTTACGGTTTGAGGGTTCTGGATTGGTTTCTGTTGGTTCTGGGACAGTCTTGGTGAGTTTGGTCTTCTCGGCTCCCCGCAGGAACAGGGTTCATGCCCTGACATGGTTGTCGCTGAGCACAGCGGCCAACTCGATGGCGTCAGAGAGGGTTACTGGGTTCCTGGCCCATACAGAATCTTGAATTTCCATGGGGAGACCCCCAAGAAACTTTTCGATGGCGCGGCGGGAAGGGGTAACTAGGTGCGGGACAAGCAAACTTAGTTCGTGAAAGCATGTAGCGTACTCGCGCGCTTCGCCACTGTACTGTTTCAAGTTCCAAAATTCCTCCTCAAGGCGCTTTACTTCGTTGGGAGGGCAGAATTCTCGAGTCAAAAGATCCTTGAATTCCTCCCAGAGCATGCTAGAAGCAGCCTCTGCGCCACGCGCATGAGCTACTCCGTTCCACCATGTAAGCGCCCTTGATTCCAGGACACTTGAGGCGTATAAGGTTCGTCGGTCTGGAGGGCAATGGGTATGGAGGAAGGTGTTCTCAATTTTCTCGAGCCATTGGAGCATTACGGTGGCTCCTTCGAGCCCTGTGAATTTCGGGGGGTTACCCGCATTAAAGGACTTAATATTGTATCCGGAGGGGTTGGTATTATTTTGATTTAAGGCTTGGGCTATTGCGGCGGCCATTTCCTGGGAACGACGCTGCATACGTCTGCGCGAGGCTTCTCTCCTCTGATGACGGCGAGCAGATAGCGGAGGCATTCTATAAAAGTTTTAGTTTTTGTTAATATTTTGGTATGGGAAATCGTTTTAGTGCGAAGTATACCATTGTAAGGCTTGTTTCGCGGAGTTAAATGTTATCAAATTTTGAAGTAAAATATGAATTTAAATGCAAACTTAATACATGTAATGAATTCGAATTGAAAATCGACAATTCATGCATCACCATGACTTTTCAAATCTTCAATTTAAAATATACGAGTAAATGAGTATTGGAGGTTGACAATTCATGTATCACCATGACTTTTCAAACCTTCAATTTTAGAACATAAAGTTAATGGGGATTGAAAATCAACTATTCATGTATCACCATGACTTTTCGGATTTTCAATGTTAAGTCCCAACAACAAACGAATATGTAAGTAAAGAAACGAATTGAAATTTAACAGTAAAAATCGAAAGATCGCGGATAAAACATGAAATCATGTGCTGCGTATGCGCAAGCATATTTTATAAATATCGAGTAATTAACAATTAGCGCGCAATCATGAGATTTTTCTCATGCGCGAGAAGGGACTCTTAGGTATTCTAGGTCGTTACGTCTAACCACCTAATCCTAAAGTCACGGAGCTCTGATACCAATCTGTAACACCCCGACCGATGGCGGATTATACATCGGGGGGCTACGTATTGTTTCATTACTCGTGACGCTATTTGGGTGTCAATATTTAATAAATACATTTCATTGCGCATGCGCATAACACACCATAAAGTAACATAAATCACATATCATAACTCATAATATTCAAATACATAAATTTGTCTTGTTATATTTTAAACTAGGTCCAAAGTAAAAGAAAACATCCTACGTGTCCTCGAGTTTCCAACAGCTACAGCAAACCTGAACATGTGTTAAAATAAAACGTCAGCACTTGCGTGTCGGTGAGAAATCAAGTTTAATAGATACAAATAGATAATAACAAACAACTGCGCGCAACATGTGTATAACTGGTGTTCAACATAGTGTGTAAACAGATTGTGATCAAGCCTAAATAGATCATAGCTCATAGTTCATAGCGTGCTCCAAATCGAGCAAAAACAAATAATCATTCGTGTATGTGCAAACAAATCAGGAAAATCGTAACAATAGGTCTCCCGTGTTCATCTAATGGATCCATGAAAACTTCGGAATAGGCCGATCAAAGCGGTTAATGATCCACACATACAAATATACAACACTAGTAAACGTCCATAACACATGGGTTTTGCGCACATAATTTCATAAACAAGTTTAAGACTCAAGTTGTACGAACACATGAACATCCCAAAACGTTAAAAATAAAAGGGGATTAGGTACGAGATTACTCACCTGTAAAAGGTGCGTTGAAAGATAACGTAAGAACCAACTTTTAAACAAGCGAAAGTTAACCTATAAATAAGAGGTTATTGGTTTAACGATTGGTTTTTATGTCTTGAATATATGCAAGTCACTTAAACAAATTATTTAAAAAGAAAATTATATATTATAAATTTACCGAGATTTCTGGGCAGAAAGGAAGAGGAGACGGATTGCAAAGAGGGGAGTTGGAGGCGTCGCTGAGGATCTTCGGCTGAGAGTAAGGGAGATGTTGGTACATGTGTGTCAGTAGTTCATAGTCTAACGTTTGTAATCGAGTCTGTAATGTAATTATGTTTTTGATTATGTTTTGGTAACAAGCGAAGTTGTCAACAAGTTCGCTCAGGCGAACTTGTTAAACAAGCGAAGTTAAAGACAACTTCGCCTGAGGCGAAGTTGTCGTGTCTATTTAAACAGATCGCTGTAACAGTTTAAAGAAGTTGGTTAGGGTTTCGTTTCGAGTGTTACATGTTTACAAGTTAGTCTGTAATAGTGACCTAGTGTCACGTGTTCGAGTTATCAATATAACGTGTTCGTTCATTGCTCGTGTGTTTGATTTATAAGTATTCTGCACTCGTATCTAACTACGCAGGGATTCCGCACCTGCGCAGATAGCGACATCCCGTGTACGATCCATCCAGGAGCCTACAATTGGTATCAGAGCCATCGGCTCGATTGTGAGGTTCGGGATTTCACGCGGGTGTAGAAAACGTCTCGTTTGACCTATTCGCGGGACGTGTTTTTATTGGGATTGTGTTTTATTCGTGTTTGAAAGTCATTTTCAAGCCATTACATCGATCGGAAACTGCTAGATTGACGAAATCAGATCTGAACAGTTTCCTTGTTCATCGGGCGAAGTTACCGTTCTTCAGGCGAAGTTGCCGTCACTGGAAGTAGGGTTTCGGCGAAGATATAAGGATTAAGCGAAGTTAACCACAACTTCGCCTACCTCCTAAGTTCGCCACAGCGAAGTTATCCTCAACTTCGCTTTCCTCCCAAGTTCGCTTACCTCCTAAGTTCGCTCATTCTAAGCGAAGTTATTTTTAACTTCACCCAGTCAAGCGAATTTAAGACCCAGCGAAGTTACACTTTCCAGCGAAGTTAACTTTCAGCGAAGTTATTCTTAACTTCGCCTACTGTGCTGTTTGGAAGATTTTTTAAATTTTCGGGTTTTCGCAAAGATGTCGTCAATTAACATCTCCGATTTGGTCAAGATGGAAGTTGAAGCGGGGTCAGCCACTAAGGCCCCGAGGTTGATGAAAGGAACTAACTTCGTGGCATGGAAGGACAGATTCATCCAATACATTAAATATCAGGATGCAAAAATGTGGGTGTGCATCCAGGATGGATATATCCCTCCAACTATGCAATACGAAGGTCGTGATGTGGTTAAGAAGTATAGCAAAATGGAGGACGAAGAAAAGAAAATGTATGAGGCCGAGAGCAAGGCCCATGCTGCTATAACAATGGCTCTTCCTCAAGAGGTTCTCCATACGTTCCGAAAGTACACTTCTGCGAGAGAGCTTTGGGATGCTCTTGAAAATAGATTCGAGGGGAACGTGGGTATCCGTGCATCAAAGATTAAACTTTTGAAGACTCAATTCTCCGTCTTCAAATTTTTGAAAAACGAATCACTGGATGATATTATCACCAGATACTATCATCTAATGACAGAGCTTAGCAATTATTCGATTGCTTACCGAGAAGAAGAGATCGTTGAAAAGCTTCTCGATGCTCTCCCACCGAAGTGGGAAATGTACACCGTTCTTATGAGGGAAGACAGAGACTTTCCTAATTATGATCTGGAAACGGCAGTAAACAAGCTCAGAACTTATGAGCTTAATATGGTTCGAAAAGAAACACCAACAGATCAGATACAAGACCCTGGTATGTATGGTGCAAAGGTTAACTCAGGCTCAAGTTCGAGGCCTGAATCAGCTGCTTATTACTCAAAAGGGGAGTCAGGTTCTGACTCTTCTCATGAAGGAAACGTTTCTGTAAACTCGAACGGTGATGTCTGTTTCGTTGCTGGAGGATCAAGTACTTCAAAGCCTCAAGCATCCACAAGTGGTTTCTCTGCAAATGCCTCAAGCAATAATTATTCCAAGATGCCTATGAGTGTAAAATCTGCTGAAGAGCAGTTTGCAGTCTATGCATCATTTATTGCTTCCTACGAAAACTACATTCAGGGGAAGATTGTGGACCCTGCTGCTGTAGATGAGGATTATGACCAGATCGATGCTGATGATCTGGAGGAGATGGATTTGCAATGGCAAATGGCAATGATTGTGAGGCGAGTTAAACGGTTTATGAATAAAACTGGGAGAAAGTTTGTTGGTGGTAGGCCTGGATTCGACAAATCTAAGGTAAGGTGCTATAATTGTCAGCAATACGGGCACTTTGCCAAAGAATGCAGAAATGAAAGAGTTGAACGTGGACAAGGTCGGCCTACACAACACTCTGGATTTAACAGAGAGATTAATGCCATGTTGACCAGAGAAGCAGGTGAGTACAACTGGAACCTGCATTCAAATGAATCTGGTGAGCAAGCGAACATGGCTGAGGCTGAGGTTGAAGAATGTGAGAAGGTTGATGGAAATGAGAAAGCTACTGAAGAAGAAACCGCTTTCATGGCAGATGACAAGGATAATCGCTCCGAGGTACGTAATAAGAATATTTGTACTAATTGTGAGAATTTGTCTGAGCAACTAACAACAATAACTGATCAATACGGTCGGTTAGATGCTGAATTTAAAAATCTTAAAGGAGATCATCATTTTACTAAGGCAAGAGAAAACAGTTTTAAAGTTAAAATAAAAGCATGTGAAAAAGATGTCAAAAGCTTAAAAACTAAACTTGCTGAGAAAATTGAAATAATTGATCTTAGTTATGAAGTTTTAGAAGAAAAAACTAAATTGATTGCTGATCGGGATAAACAGATTGCTGACCACCAGGTGAAGGTGGTGGAACTGAACCGCAAACTTGAGCAGTTCAGGAATTCCTCGGCCATCCTTGATCACCTCGTGAGTGATCAAGGTACCTCTGCAAAGAGGGGAGGAATCGGTTATCATGAGGTTCCACCACCCTTTAACCACAACTATACTTATAATTCGAGTGTTCAGAAATCTGTTGATTTCGAGGTTACTCAGACAACTCCCATCAAGGGTACAAATATAGAACCAAGTGTTAGCTATGGCGAAACGAGTTCGCCTGTTTCAAATGTGAAAGTTTCTGTCTCGAGTCCAGTCTCATCGGAATCGGATAAGTTGTCTGAATCTGGTCAGACAAAAGAGAAGGTAGGGTTACCCACCAGTGGAGATAAACATAAAATTTCTAAAAAGAGTTCTCCACTCAATCCGTACGTCCCACCTTATGTGAGACGAACGGCTGGTAACACTGCCTCTACATCAAAACCAACCTTTGACAAGAAAAAGGAGAGTCGGTGTTGCTTTAGATGTAACAAATTAGGACATCTAGTTGCAGATTGCCCTCTGAAGCCGAGATTCAGAGGTGTGAGGCCAAATAAAACTGAGGATAAGCGTCATTTTGTTACTGCTAAAAATGAAAACTCTACAAAATGCCAAAAGGTAACTAATTCAAGTTTTCATAAAAACAAACCTCAGTTTTTCAACCAAACCACAAGATATAACACTTTCAATTCACATAGGTTTGGGAGGCATTACACTCAATCTGCAAGGAGATTTCCTAACAGGACTTACAGAAATTATCCTGATGCTAACTTGAGAAAGCCAGGGTACGGGACGTATCGATCCAAGACCAATTGGTCTTGGGTCCCAAGATTCTAACTCTTTGTTTTATTGTGCAGGAACAGTTGAACAGGGCTGCCAACAATCTTTGGATTGTAGATAGCGGCTGTTCCCGGCACATGACGGGCAACAAACACTTGTTGCAAGATTTAAAACCTGTTCAGGGAGCAAGAGTGAGTTTTGCTGGTGAAAGCGGAGGAAGGATTACTGGTAGAGGAACAGTATCAAATGGGAGAATGACTCTGGAGAATGTGAATTTTGTGGAGGAATTAAAGCACAATCTGCTGAGTGTGTCGCAGATTTGTGATAAAGATTACACCGTCCATTTCACGAAGAACGAAGCGATAGTATTGAAGCCTGGTTTTCAGATACCAGACGAATGGATAGTAATGAAAGCTCCACGTGAAACGAATACATATGTGATGGACATGAGGTCTACTGAAATGGCCACCGGAGAATCTTGTTTAATGACAAAAGCAAGCGAATCAGAATCAGAATTGTGGCACAGGAGAATGGGACATATTCATCTTCGGAAGATGAACTTCATTGTCAAGAATGGGCTTGTGATGGGCGTTCCCTTAAAAAGTTTTAACTTTGAAGACAAATGTATAGCATGCAAGAAGGGAAAGCAACACAAGAAATCCCATCTCACCAAGAAGATTAACTCAATTGCCGGTACTCTAGAACTACTTCATATGGATCTCTTCGGTCCCGTGAATGTACAAAGTCTAGGAGGTACCTCTTACTGCTTGGTGATCACTGATGACTACTCGCGATATTCGTGGGTATATTTTCTGAAAACGAAAGATGAGACGGCTCAAATGGTGAAGAATCTAATTACAAAATTTGAGAACGTCATGAGTAAATCAGTTAAATACATCAGAAGTGACAATGGGACAGAGTTCAAGAACTTTGAAATGGAAATCTTCTGTCTTCAGAAAGGAATTGAACATCAATACAGCGCTCCGTATACTCCGCAACAGAATGGAGTGGCTGAAAGGAAGAACCGAACGTTAATTGAAGGAGCCAGAACTATGCTGGCAGACTCGAAGCTTCCTGTGATGTTTTGGGCTGAAGCAGTTGCTACAGCCTGCTATGTTCTGAATAGGGTGTTAACCGTTAAGAGACTTGGAAAAACTTGTTACGAGCTTATGCATGGAAGGAAGCCCAACCTGTGCGGTCTTGAACCATTTGGGTCTCCTTGTTCGATTTTGAAGTCTAATTCGAAATTTGGTGAAGTAGCCGATGAAGGAATCTTAGTCGGTTATGTAGTTGGGACTCCCAACAGACGGGTCTTCAATACGTCGACTTGCAAGGTGGAGGTGGTTTGTAACACCGACATTACTAGTTACCAATCGCCAAAACCAAGCAATGGACCTGCTGAGCTTTTCGACTATGTTAAGCTTTTTAAGTCGTTTAACATACCTGATTTGGAAATTTCTGAAGAAGACGAAAGAGCTGTGACGAAGATGATACTTGATGAGGAAGAGAATCTATTACAACGACAGCTTATTGAGAAAAGTCAACCTTCCACATCAAACACTTTTGATACCCCTGCTGCCTTACCTGAAGATGAGTTTATCAATCCTTTTCACTCTCAGCCAGAGACAACCATTGATGAGATCTCTTCAAATTTGGAAGATAATCTGCATGTCGGTGCTGTTCCGACCACGAGAATTCACAAAGATCACCCATTTGAGAATATTATAGGTGATGTGTCCTCCAGTGTACAAACCAGAAGTAGCTTGAATGAGCACACCTGTGTTTATACAAGCATAAAAGAAACGGGTATAATGAACGAATGTTTGTACTCCTGCTTTATTAGCCAGATTGAACCGAAAAATTATCAAATGGCTCTTAAGGACAGCTCGTGGGTCGAGGCCATGCAAGAAGAGTTGGCTCAATTCGAGAAGATGGAAGTCTGGACTTTGGTTGAAAAACCAAGGAATGTGCATGCTATAGGCACAAAATGGGTGTTTAAGTGCAAGAGGGATGAAAAGGGGATTATCATTAGAAACAAGGCAAGGCTGGTTGTTAAAGGGTTTAATCAGCAAGAGGGTATTGATTACAATGAGGTGTTTGCTCCTGTCGCCCGTTTGGAAGCGATAAGATTGTTTTTGGCGTTTGCTGCATTTAAAAAGATGAAGGTATTTCAGTTGGATGTGAAGAGCGCGTTCCTAAATGGGAAAGTTGATGAGGTTGTGTATGTTGAGCAACCTCCGGGTTTTCCTGACCCAGACTTTCCTGATCACGTATACAAGTTGAGCAAGGCGCTATATGGATTACATCAGGCACCTCGTGCCTGGTATTCAACGTTATCAGACTACTTGCTGGAAAACGGTTTTGAAAGGGGATTGATCGACAGTACGTTGTTTGTGAAGAGAGAAGGATGTGACTTCCTGCTGGTTCAAGTCTACGTGGATGATATCATTTTTGCTGCATCAAGAGCATCCATGTGTCAGGATTTTGAGGCTGTCATGAAGAAACGATTCGAGATGAGTGCTATGGGTGAACTAACTTTCTTTCTAGGATTGCAGGTTGATCAGAAGAAGGACGGGATGTTCATTCATCAGACGAAGTACGTTCATGATGTGCTCAAGAGATTCAAGATGGAGGACAGTTCTCCATATGACACTCCAATCTGCGTCAATCACAAATTGGGTGCTGAACCAGATGGTGACGCAGATGTGGACCCAACTCTGTATCGGGCGATAATAGGTTCATTAATGTATTTAACTGCTTCTAGGCCTGATATAATGTTTGCTGTTTGTCTTTGTGCACGTTTTCAGGCAAATCCGAAAGAATCTCATTTGAAAGGTGCAAAGAGGATACTACGGTATCTCAAGGGCAAGCCGAAGCTGGGGTTGTGGTACCCGAAGGGAGGAGACGTTGAACTGGTGGCATATACAGATTCTGATTATGGAGGATGCAATCAGAGTCGGAAGTCAACCACAGGAGGCTGTCAGTTTCTTGGAGGAAGATTAGTTTCCTGGCAGTGCAAGAAACAGACATCAGTTGCAATTTCAACATGCGAAGCTGAATACATGGCAGCATCCAACTGCTGCTCTCAGGTTTTGTGGATTCAGCAACAATTGCGCGACTATGGTCTGAATTTCTTACTCACTCCTATTTTAATTGATAACACTGCCGCCATCTCAGTAATTAACAATCCCGTGAAGCACAGTAAAACTAAACATATTGACATTCGTCATCACTTCATACGGGATTGTGCTGAGAAGAAACTGATCAAGATCGAAAAGGTTGATACACTGGAAAATTTTGCTGATTTGTTTACAAAAGCGTTTGATAAATCCAGATTTCAAATCCTAATTGAGCTGAACGGGATGATCAATCCCGAGTAACCATATTTTTTTTGTGTTTATTTAAAAAAAAAAAAAAAAAAAAAAAAAAAAAAACGTCACTATTGCTTAAAATTAGTCGGTTACCTCCGTTTGATGGACATATCCACGGATATGTTTTGGTCCTCGTTTCTACTTAGAAAATGAGGGTCGCCATTAACCAGATGACTGAAAGTGACCGGGGCAGTTATGATGTGTTTTCTTTCTGTCGCTGAAAATTAGTCGGTCATACATAGTTAGAAGGACACATACTTGTATGTGGTCGGTCCAGTTGATCCATTGGATCTTCAGGATTGCCGTTTACCTGAAGACTTTGACTTGATCGGGGTGACTGAAGTCAAAAGTTTTGTTAAAGGGAAATGAAATTACTTTTCAAGTCTATTACTTCGCATGAAGTAAATGTGCTATGTTTAACAGAAAATTGATCTAACCTTGGAAAATGATATATATACTAATTGTGTGTGCTTAGCTGGTGAAGTTATTAGGCTTAAAAGGCTTTAGGACAATCATTGTATGTCATGGTAACTTTTTATGGTGCGTAAAAGTAGATGTGATACAAATTAATTTTACTTGATTTTACGTGGAAACTCCTTAAGAGTTTTGTGTGTCTTCATATATATCTTTTCGAATGATAGGCAGAAAAGCGATTACCCAGTCATAAACGAGTCCATGTGTGTTCTAATTCCCGTGAAGAAAGCATTTCAAGACACTGCAGTGATCCAGATTCGGGACTTGCAGTAAATTTCTACTTTGAAGTATATGTTAAAAAAAAAAAAAAAATATTTTTTGAGTTATTGTAACATATTAGTGATCATAAATTCAAGACTTCTCTATCTTAGAGCAAGATGAAGAACGGGAAACAGAAGAAGAATACATACAAGATAATCAGACACTATGGGTCGAAGTCAATTAGGGGTGACTTGGGGAAAGCCAAATACGCTTTGAGGAAAGATAGAAGGCATCATTATCTCTGAGTTGTTGCCCACTTAAATTTTAAGGATTAATTGAACCTAACTCGTATCACAGAAACAATGAAAACCATCTTAAGTATATTACCTGCTTACAACCTGTCTCTATATGTCATAATACAGCTAAACACGGATCTATGCGACAGTCACGTAGCTAGTATGATTCCTGTTAGGATCTTTTCTAAAACGTAGTGGTCCCTGACTAGACTGAAATTTGATCCCTTATTTCGTTAAATTTTTATAAGTTTTTCTATTTTTGTAGTTGTATTATCTTATAACTGGTTACTTGGACATGATCATATTTGTTTAACTCTTTTTGGAAGCTTCTAATGTTGAGTGCAAGATTCTTCAAACTTAAAGGGTTGATTTTGAAATTACGGGCGAAGTTGTTGAATCAGGCGAACTTGTGCTTAACTTCGCCTAGGCGAAGTTAAGCGTAACTTCGCCTGACCAAGACTGACCCTATATAAGGAATTTTAAACAGTAACAATTTCATTATTTTCATCTTTTTCCGGCGAACTTATAATCAGAGACTATTTTCCGGCGATACTATTTCGTTCCGATTTCGATCTTTGATTCCAGTTTCTATCATTCATTGACGGTATGTGATGTCGATATCTTTCACATACATACTCGTTCTTTATAGTTTTACCCGGTTCGAGACCTCGGGTCGTCGGACCTTCAAAACCTAGTTTTTCAACCTTGTGATACGTGTTCATGGACGAACTTTACGTCTCAAAACCATTAATATGTTGTGTTATTCTCTCCTGGATCATCAAAACGTTGCGAAATCATCGGATCTTGGCCGATTGAATCTGAACAGCCGCCGTTTCAGATTCAGGCGAAGTTAGGGTTTAGGCGAAGTTATCCACAACTTCGCCTGAAGCTTAATTTCGCCTGTGGCGAATTTATCCGTAACTTCGCCTTGAACTCAAGTTCGCCTGAGGCGATGTTGTGATAAGGCGAAGTTATCATCAACTTCGCCTATATCAATTCACTTAACAGGTTTTAGACGAACTTACAGATGAAGCGAAGTTGTTCCCAACTTCGCCTCACCTTTAAGTTCGCCTGTACAGGTTTAATCACAACTTCGCTCGTGGTACAAAGCGAACTTGTGAGTTGCTTAACCGTTGTCTAACTTGTTTTGTTTTGTGCAGATATGGCTGCTGTTGGCGGTGCTGGTGGTGACGACGGTGATGATCAAAGACACTTCTTTCCGGCCCATAACCAGTACATCACGTTAGATCCAGACGCAAGATTTGTGGAAGACTACAGGGAGATAATCATGTTTCTCCAGCGCTCAAGGATCTTTCATGCGATCACAAATACCCTGCCCATTTCACTGCCTAACATAGAAGACTTTTGGCAGACGGTATATTATGATTGCAGGCCTGAGCCCCCAGTGATGCGAGCAACCGTAAATGGTCATGCTATAAAGTTTTCTTCTGAAGATATACGGTTGGCTTTGCAGTTTGGAGAAGAGACAAGGGATGACCCAACGGAGTTCGTAGCTCCTTTTCGTGATGGAGCGTACCTGAGGATGGGTTATTCAGGTCCGTTGGGGGATACACAGAGGAGGAAAGGTTTTTTACTGGATCAGTGGCGCTTCCTAATGCATGTATTGATTGTATGCATGTCTGGGAGGAAGGCAGGAACGGATGGGATGGGCGCGACAATGCAGTCAGCCATGATTGCCCTGACTTACAACCGACGATATTCATTTAGTCAGCTGATATTTTACGAGATTGATCGTCAGAGGAGGGCTGTGGCTCGCGAGCGATTTACTATGTATCCTCGGTTCTTACAGATGATCCTCAATCATGTCGCTCCGTCGCTACCGCAGAGACGCCCTATAAGATACGTCGAATGTGTGACGAAACGTATCTTCGCTCAGTGTCGGACCTCGAGCACACGTAGCAAGCCTGAGCTGCGTCCCAGGCATACTCCACTGTTCGGGTATCTTATCAACCCGGGGTATGTTCCTGCAGGAGGGGACGAGTTCAGAGACCCACAGCCACATCAGGCGGCAGCACTCCATGCTGTACCAGCTGCGCCTGTTGTATCTACTGTTGCCTCTGCTGCTGTGCCAGCTACTGTATCTCCTGCTGTGCCTACTACTGAAGAAGTAGATCTTGATGCTGCTTTTAGCGGCCATGGATTGTTTGATATGGATGTCTCAGGTTCTCAGGTCATGGAGGTTACTAGAGCAGTTACTTCGGTAGCTGACTCCGATCTTGACGAAACATTTGCTGAAGCGAGACGACTAATGGTGTCTCGGGAGAGAACGACTGGAAAGAGGCCGAGAACTGTTGACGAGGATGATGAGGAAGTTGATGAAGAAGAAGCAGTTCAACTTGTGCTCAGACGTTCACGAAGAGAATGGACAGGTATGGGTTCGGGAGCTGGAGAATCTTCAAGGCTGGTACGTTTTGCTCCACCTGCCTTGTCTGGTATGTCTCTTATTCCTTCTACAGCACAGGTTACTGCCGTCGAGACGTCGGCCCCAGCAGTTGTGTCTCTACCACCCCAATCGCTTACTCCACCGGTGGTAGTTGCACGATTTGTTGAGTCGACCGTCACTACAACTGCAGGGTTACCAAGTGTACCACCTGCGGTCACTTCTGCTGCTGATGTCCCGCCAACTCCAACGCCTACTTCTGACTCCGAAAGGATTGCATCGCTAGAGCGGATTGTTGCTGAACAGACAAAGACCATTCAAAGCCTAGTGGAATCCAATCGACTGCAAGCCTCCCTCCTGGTTGAACACGGGAAAGTAATAGATGCCTTCAAGGCATTCTTGGCATCTCAGGGGGAGAAGACTTGTAGGGGAGATGAGTTGAGGACAAAACGGAGAGAGGATCAAGACGATGATCCCAATGCACCGGAAGGTGCAGGTGGTGAGCTGCCAAGAATCTCTCAGGCTCTTGGGGCTTCCACAGCTGAGGGGGAGTCTACAAGCGCAGCCGGTGACGACGTGGTAGATGTTAATGATGATGTTGATGTTGAAGATGTTATAGACGCGTTGAAAGAGCTGGATGAGGATGATGATGAGTTTATGTTTGAAGATGATGTGCTGCCGGTTGATGAGATCGAGAGGATCGGAGAACAAATTACTGTTGAGAATATGATAGAGGAAGGGGAAATTGTAGATGACTCCGTGGAACACGAGATTCCGGAGGTTGAGATGCCAGAGATGGGTGATAAGACTGTTGAGGAAGATACTGAATGGGAGGAACAACCGAATTGGAAGGAAGGTTGTGCTCACTGGTTCATAAAGACGAAGAAGCCGGCGATCCCTAAAATGTTCAAAAAGAGTTACAATATTAAGGGATACGCAGAAGCAAAGAAAGGTATTATCTGCTGGATATATGATGAGCAGCTGCGGCTCTTCGTGATCAAAAGATACGATGGAATTCAGTACTTCAGGAGAACGTTGAGATCTTTAAACACACTGCCTGAATGTGAGGTAAAAGATTTAGCCAGATTGGGATTGATAAACCGAAGTGAAGACAACATGGCTAGAATCATCGGGAAGATCGTGTGGAAGGAGTGTATCAAGGAGAAGAAGTTTGAGCTGATGAGACCACAAAAGGGGAAACTTGTCGAAGACAAGGATAGGGGTCTGAGAGTTGATGGAAAACCTTGGATGGTTATGAAATATAAACCGATCCGGTGCCTTAAAGAAGTACCGATGAAGCTCATGCCCAAGGACGTGCTCAAAGACCTAAAATGGTGGTTTGTGGACTGTGAGACAGCTGAAGCAGTTATGGAAGATGAGGATGAACAAGAAGTGCTTAGGGTTTACGACCCGATGCATCTTGTTAATCTATCGCAGGCTGATCTGAAGGTGCTCAACGAGAAGAAGATCTTCTACATTCCTGCTTGGAAGGATCAAGCTAGGAAATATCAACGGGTGGTGTCGGTGTGTGTTAGAGAGGGAGCGCACGCGTAGAGATGCAAGATTACAAGACTCAAGATTTGAAGATCAAGATATGAAGCTACTGCCAAGGGGGAGTCTGTTGGTACATGTGTGTCAGTAGTTCATAGTCTAACGTTTGTAATCGAGTCTGTAATGTAATTATGTTTTTGATTATGTTTTTGTAACAAGCGAAGTTGTCAACAAGTTCACTCAGGCGAACTTGTTAAACAAGCGAAGTTAAAGACAACTTCGCCTGAGGCGAAGTTGTCGTGTCTATTTAAACAGATCGCTGTAACAGTTTAAAGAAGTTGGTTAGGGTTTCGTTTCGAGTGTTACATGTTTACAAGTTAGTCTGTAATAGTGACCTAGTGTCACGTGTTCGAGTTATCAATATAACGTGTTCGTTCATTGCTCGTGTGTTTGATTTATAAGTATTCTGCACTCGTATCTAACTACGCAGGGATTCCGCACCTGCGCAGATAGCGACATCCCGTGTACGATCCGTCCAGGAGCCTACAGGAGAAAGATTTTTGGGGAGTGTTTAAGTGTTGTGTTTAAGTATCCAAGAAATTAGTTTTATTTATAGGAAAACCCTAGGGAACACATCCCTTGAATTGGGGAAAAAGATCTTATCAAATCAAAGCAAAAGATATCAAAAGCAAAAGATATCACAAGCAAAAGATATGGTGGCAGCTGCAGGGGATGGGGAAGGCTGACAGGTTACTGTTCAAGACATGGAAAAGAATATTTTAAAAGATTATGTCAGTTACTTTTTCTGACAATCAAGAGGGTTGGTAAGCAAGCTGCGCCGAAAGTGACTTTTCGGACAGATGCCAGATCTGGCCTATTGTGCCCATACCTTGGCAGGTATAGCACAGAAGATAAGATATTTCAGAAGCATACAGGCTGGCTTAAACTGGAGAAAAGACTTAAGTGTCTAGCGCGAGAAGGCTTGAGTGCGCGAGGGCGAAGGCAGACAGAACAAACCTTAGCGCGCCGCGGGAAGAACTACAATCCTTAGCGCGCCGCGGGAAGAACTACAATCCATAGCGCGCCGCGGGAGGAACTAAAATCCTTAGCGCGCCGCGGGAGGAACTACAATCCTTAGCGCGCCGCGGGATCAGTTCGTCTCGCGTATCGCAGGAACAGCTGGTCTTCACGCAGGCTTCCTTGTAAGGAGTCTGGCGCGTGGAGCTGCGCAGACATCCTTAGGCGGGAAGAACCAAAGGACAAGCAAAGAGTTAAGAGAAAAAGGGGGTTCAAGGCTTAAGGGTTAAGCAGAGGGGCGGGACGGCGACAAGAGAGAAAAAGGGGCGGGACGGCGATAAGAGAGAAAAAGGGGCGGGACGGCGGAAAGGAATTATTATTATTAGTAATATATATATATATATATATGATAAATTTATAAAGATTATAATCAAATTTAAATCTTAAAATCGGATCCGAAAACGGGTACCTAGGTCGGGTCGGATTTGGGCAGTTGCCACAGTCTCCCCTACTTTAAGAAATTTCGTCCCGAAATTTATCTCGAAGTAGGATGCGCAGAGAAAAGGTTCGGGTATTTGATCTTCATTTGATCTTCCCTTTCCCAAGTGAACTCGGCTCCGCGCTTGGACTCCCAGCGAACTTTGACAATAGGGATGCGACTGCGCTTGGTTTGCTTTATCTCGCGATCCATAATCTCAACAGGCTTCTCAACGAAATGCATAGACTCATTGACTTGAACTTCATCAAGTGGTATGTGGAGGTTCTCGTCAGCTAAACATTTCTTGAGATTGGATACATGGAACGTTGGATGCACATTCCTGAGCGCGGGCGGCATGTCCAGCTTGTAGGCAACCTTTCCCACTCTCGCAAGAATCTTGAACGGACCAACATAACGAGGTGCAAGCTTACCTTTCTTCCCAAAGCGGACAACACCCTTCCAGGGCGACACTTTGAGGAGAACAAGATCACCAACTAGAAATTCGAGAGGCTTCCGCCTGCGATCTGCGTAACTCTTCTGTCGGCTTCTGGCAGTCAGCTGATGATCACGGATCTTGGCGATTTTATCGGTTGTCTCTTGAACTAGTTCGGGTCCTGTGATTTGAACTTCACCCACTTCGTTCCAACAAATCGGTGAGCGGCACTTTCGACCGTAAAGTGCTTCAAATGGGGCCATACCGATGCTGGAATGATAGCTGTTATTATAAGAGAACTCGATCAGAGGTAGGTGTGAATCCCAATTACCTCCAAAATCAAGAACACAAGATCGAAGCATATCCTCAAGGGTTTGGATGGTTCGCTCAGACTGTCCGTCAGTCTGAGGATGATATGCAGTACTCATGTCCAAACGAGTTCCTAACGCAGATTGGAGAGATTTCCAAAAGCGAGATATAAAACGGCCATCGCGATCGGATATTATGCTCAAGGGAGTGCCATGACGGCAGACAATTTCTTTGACATAAAGATGCGCAAGTTGTTCAACACGGTAGGTTTCACGAATGGGCAGAAAGTGGGCAGACTTGGTCAATCGATCCACTATTACCCAAATGCTATCATGTTTGCTTGCGGTCGAGGGTAACTTGGTGATAAAGTCCATTGCTATACTTTCCCATTTCCACGTAGGAATTTCTGGTTGTTCGAGCAAACCAGATGGGCGTTGATGTTCAGCTTTTACCTTAGAACAAGTTAGGCATTTAGCTACGAACACAGCAATATCCTTTTTCATACCGGGCCACCAATAAGTAAGGCGCAAATCTTTGTACATTTTGTCAGCGCCAGGATGAATGGAATACCGAGTTTTGTGCGCTTCACTCAGTATGACAGTGCGAAGGATCTCATCATCGGGAATCCAGATGCGATTGAGATAACAGAGAGTTCCATTCAGGTTAGGGACTAGATGCGCTTCCGCACCACACGCTAACTCGGCGCGTAGGTTGCCTTTGCTGATTGATGCGCGCTGCGCGTCGCGAATGTGCGATTCAAGATTGCTTTGGATCGCCGCGAAGTGAAGCCGCGTGCGCGGAAAAATACAGTTGAGTTGACTGGGTTTGCGGCTGAGCGCATCGGCTACCACATTAGCCTTTCCAGGGTGATATCGGATCTCACAATCGTAATCGCTGATGAGTTCGTTCCATCGGCGTTGTCTCATGTTAAGTTCCTTTATCGGTCAACTCTTGAAGTTGACTTGCTAATTCTTGCATTTCAGCGGGTGCAAGTCGATAATGAGAATTGGCTACGGGGGATGCACCAGGAACAAGATCAACACGAAACTCGACTTCCCGAGCGGGAGGTAAACCAGAAAGATCTTCGGGAAAGACTTCAGGGAAGTCACGCACTATGGGGATTTCATGAAGTTTCTTCTTTCCTTCATCGGGTTTGACCACATGAGCTAAGAATGCGACACATTTCTTTCGTAAAAGTCTTCGGGCTTCAGTGCATGACATAAGTTTAAGACCGTTAGATGGTTTCTCGCCGTAGATATGAAGATCTTGACCATTTTCCCGAGGAATGCGAATCAATTTCTTGGCGCAGATTACTTCGGCACGATTTTGCGAGAGCCAGTCCATACCAATAATAACATCAAAACTTCCAAGAGGCATGGGAATGAGGTCGATTAGAAAATCGTGTTCATTAAGGTTAAGCGTGCAATCTTTGATCACGGAGTTTATTATAATTGTTTCACCGTTAGCCATTTCAACTGTAAAGTTTCCGTTTAAGTTTATTCGCGGTCGCGCAAGTTTTTGTTCAAATGCGCGAGAAATAAAACTCCTATCGGCGCCAGTATCAAAAAGTATAGATGCATATTGTCCGTTAAGTAAAAATGTACCATTAACCACGTCATTATTCGCTTGCGCTTGGTGCGCGGTTATATTAAAAGCTCGTCCGCGCGCCACTTGGTTTGAAATTTGGTTGACCGGATTAGCTTGCGTAATTTGTACTTGCAGTCTCGGGCACGCGTTCCGGAAATGACTGGGGTCACCGCAGTTATAGCACGACCTGGGTCGTGGATTATGGTATGTTGATTGTGGGTTTTGCGGGTAGGTTGGTGGTGTTTGCGCGATTGGGTTGGCGGGAAGGACTCTACAGTACTCAGCAGTGTGACCAATACGGCCACATTGGTTGCATTGTCGACACGGGGTTTGAGTTGGGTGATGAAGTTTACAGGTTGGGCAAAAGGGTTGGTTTCCTGTGTAAGGTTTCTTAGTTGACGGGGCAGGGTGCGCGGAATTGGTTAAGGCATAGTTATGGACTACAGGGGGTGTTGGGTAGGTTGACAGTGGGTTAGGAGCGTGTACTGGAGGTTGGTAGGCGAGTTGCTGGACAATGAGCGGGTTGGTAAGCGCGTAAGCTTGATGATTGGGTTTGCGCCTGCGTTTGAGGTTGTTACGGTTTGAGGGTTCTGGCTTGGTTTCTGTTGGTTCTGGGACAGTCTTGGTGAGTTTGGTCTTCTCGGCTCCCCGCAGGAACAGGGTTCCTGCCCTGACATGGTTGTCGCTGAGCACAGCGGCCAACTCGATGGCGTCAGAGAGGGTTACTGGGTTCCTGGCCCATACAGAATCTTGAATTTCCATGGGGAGACCCCCAAGAAACTTTTCGATGGCGCGGCGAGAAGGGGTAACTAGGTGCGGGACAAGCAAACTTAGTTCGTGAAAGCGCGTAGCGTACTCGCGCGCTTCGCCACTGTACTGTTTCAAGTTCCAAAATTCCTCCTCAAGGCGCTTTACTTCGTTGGGAGGGCAGAATTCTCGAGTCAAAAGATCCTTGAATTCCTCCCAGAGCATGCTAGAAGCAGCCTCTGCGCCACGCGCATGAGCTACTCCGTTCCACCATGTAAGCGCCCTTGATTCCAGGACACTTGAGGCGTATAAGGTTCGTCGGTCTGGAGGGCAATGGGTATGGAGGAAGGTGTTCTCAATTTTCTCGAGCCATTGGAGCATTACGGTGGCTCCTTCGAGCCCTGTGAATTTCGGGGGGTTACCCGCATTAAAGGACTTAATATTGTATCCGGAGGGGTTGGTATTATTTTGATTTAAGGCTTGGGCTATTGCGGCGGCCATTTCCTGGGAACGACGCTGCATACGTCTGCGCGAGGCTTCTCTCCTCTGATGACGGCGAGCAGATAGCGGAGGCATTCTATAAAAGTTTTAGTTTTTGTTAATATTTTGGTATGGGAAATCGTTTTAGTGCAAAGTATACCATTGTAAGGCTTGTTTCGCGGAGTTAAATGTTATCAAATTTTGAAGTAAAATATGAATTTAAATGCAAACTTAATACAGGTAATGAATTCGATTTGAAAATCGACAATTCATGCATCACCATGACTTTTCAAATCTTCAATTTAAAATATACGAGTAAATGAGTATTGGAGGTTGACAATTCATGTATCACCATGACTTTTCAAACCTTCAATTTTAGAACATAAAGTTAATGGGGATTGAAAATCAACTATTCATGTATCACCATGACTTTTCGGATTTTCAATGTTAAGTCCCAACAACAAACGAATATGTAAGTAAAGAAACGAATTGAAATTTAACAGTAAAAATCGAAAGATCGCGGATAAAACATGAAATCATGTGCTGCGTATGCGCAAGCATATTTTATAAATATCGAGTAATTAACAATTAGCGCGCAATCATGAGATTTTTCTCATGCGCGAGAAGGGACTCTTAGGTATTCTAGGTCGTTACGTCTAACCACCTAATCCTAAAGTCACGGAGCTCTGATACCAATCTGTAACACCCCGACCGATGGCGGATTATACATCGGGGCGCTACGTATTGTTTCATTACTCGTGACGCTATTTGGGTGTCAATATTTAATAAATACATTTCATTGCGCATGCGCATAACACACCATAAAGTAACATAAATCACATATCATAACTCATAATATTCAAATACATAAATTTGTCTTGTTATATTTTAAACTAGGTCCAAAGTAAAAGAAAACATCCTACGTGTCCTCGAGTTTCCAACAGCTACAGCAAACCTGAACATGTGTTAAAATAAAACGTCAGCACTTGCGTGTCGGTGAGAAATCAAGTTTAATAGATACAAATAGATAATAACAAACAACTGCGCGCAACATGTGTATAACTGGTGTTCAACATAGTGTGTAAACAGATTGTGATCAAGCCTAAATAGATCATAGCTCATAGTTCATAGCGTGCTCCAAATCGAGCAAAAACAAATAATCATTCGTGTATGTGCAAACAAATCAGGAAAATCGTAACAATAGGTCTCCCGTGTTCATCTGATGGATCCATGAAAACTTCGGAATAGGCCGATCAAAGCGGTTAATGATCCACACATACAAATATACAACACTAGTAAACGTCCATAACACATGGGTTTTGCGCACATAATTTCATAAACAAGTTTAAGACTCAAGTTGTACGAACACATGAACATCCCAAAACGTTAAAAATAAAAGGGGATTAGGTACGAGATTACTCACCTGTAAAAGGTGCGTTGAAAGATAACGTAAGAACCAACTTTTAAACAAGCGAAAGTTAACCTATAAATAAGAGGTTATTGGTTTAACGATTGGTTTTTATGTCTTGAATATATGCAAGTCACTTAAACAAATTATTTAAAAAGAAAATTATATATTATAAATTTACCGAGATTTCTGGGCAGAAAGGAAGAGGAGACGGATTGCAAAGAGGGGAGTTGGAGGCGTCGCTGAGGATCTTCGGCTGAGAGTAAGGGAGAAAGATTTTTGGGGAGTGTTTAAGTGTTGTGTTTAAGTATCCAAGAAATTAGTTTTATTTATAGGAAAACCCTAGGGAACACATCCCTTGAATTGGGGAAAAAGATCTTATCAAATCAAAGCAAAAGATATCAAAAGCAAAAGATATCACAAGCAAAAGATATGGTGGCAGCTGCAGGGGATGGGGAAGGCTGACAGGTTACTGTTCAAGACATGGAAAAGAATATTTTAAAAGATTATGTCAGTTACTTTTTCTGACAATCAAGAGGGTTGGTAAGCAAGCTGCGCCGAAAGTGACTTTTCGGACAGATGCCAGATCTGGCCTATTGTGCCCATACCTTGGCAGGTATAGCACAGAAGATAAGATATTTCAGAAGCATACAGGCTGGCTTAAACTGGAGAAAAGACTTAAGTGTCTAGCGCGAGAAGGCTTGAGTGCGCGAGGGCGAAGGCAGACAGAACAAACCTTAGCGCGCCGCGGGAAGAACTACAATCCTTAGCGCGCCGCGGGAAGAACTACAATCCTTAGCGCGCCGCGGGAGGAACTAAAATCCTTAGCGCGCCGCGGGAGGAACTACAATCCTTAGCGCGCCGCGGAATCAGTTCGTCTCGCGTATCGCAGGAACAGCTGGTCTTCACGCAGGCTTCCTTGTAAGGAGTCTGGCGCGTGGAGCTGCGCAGACATCCTTAGGCGGGAAGAACCAAAGGACAAGCAAAGAGTTAAGAGAAAAAGGGGGTTCAAGGCTTAAGGGTTAAGCAGAGGGGCGGGACGGCGACAAGAGAGAAAAAGGGGCGGGACGGCGACAAGAGAGAAAAAGGGGCGGGACGGCGGAAAGGAATTATTATTATTAGTAATATATATATATATATATATATATATATGATAAATTTATAAAGATTATAATCAAATTTAAATCTTAAAATCGGATCCGAAAACGGGTACCTGGGTCGGGTCGGATTTGGGCAGTTGCCACATTCGTCTCCGCCCGTCAGGTCTTTCAAGATTAAGAAAACCCGTAAGTATAATTTTTTGCCTTTCCCACATTTCTTTTTGCCATTGTTTTTAATATTTTGTTCTTTATGCAGGAGTGGACGTATCTGCTTTTGAGAGCGGTGCGGGAGGAAGCAGTTCAGGACCCACGACGATAGGTTTGGTTAACCTATCCGAGGCGATGACCCAGGCGGCTGCGCCTGTTTCCGGTGCTGGTTCGGTTGCTCATACTGTTGAGTCAACTGTTCCGGTTATGACGTCATCTCCGCCGGTCGTCAGTGCCATCTTTACCACATCCTTCACTGGGCCGGCGGTGACTTTTTCTACGAGTTCATCCGCAGCGGCGACCACGGTTGTGAGTTCATCTCCAATGAGTTCACCTCCGATGGTCTTTACCACGGTGGCTTCTACCATGCCCCCTCCGGTGTCAGCGACTACCTCGTCCATGACCGGTTCTTCAGGTATGTTTGGGGTTGGGATCTCTAGCCAAACTTTGCCTCCTTCCCATCTCCTTGACCTCTTGGATGGATATCCCTTAGGTTCGGGTGATGGGTTTGGCGGCTACCGGCCTGTTATCGACCCTACAGGTGCGTGGGGTTACTTTGGCCTATTATCTATTCTTATCATTTTTTCCTAACTGTTTGTTTTTTGCAGTTTTGGATTCCAATGAGGTGTATGCTCCAAGGTGGAATATCCGCCGGGGAACGACCCTCCGAACGGCTGCGGACTGCGTCGACTGGGCGCGCCATGCCGCCCCAAGCGGTGCGTTGGGGGAGGCAATGGCCAGCTACCAGGAGGGTAGGCTGTCCAACGAGCTCCGAATCCTCCTTGCCCGGATGCAGCCGCGCGTCGAGCTACTTTGTCGTGAAAACGACAAGTTAAAGACTGCGCGTAGCCTGGAAGTGGCTCAGGCGCGAGCATTGCGGGAGGAGAACAAGAGGCTTGCTTCCAACCCAGCGGAGAAGGAGAAGGCCTTCAAGGACCTTGAGGTCGAGATTCAAGCCAGGCATGAGGCCCGTTCCAAGGCTACCCAAGCTGTTAACGAACAGCTTAGGTTGGCCAAGGAAACTGCGCGTAATGCGACCGAGAGGGCCACCAAAGCTGAAGCCGTTGCTGAGCCTCTGCGCACTGAGAACGAAGAGCTCAAAGCCAAACTAGAGAAGCTTCAGCAGGCTCATGATGCTTTGGCTTTAGAAGATGCCAAGAAGCTCCAAGAGCTCCTGGATCAGAAGGGTATGCTTGATTGCACTGAGCGCAAGCTCAAGGGCGTTGAAGAGACTGCTGCTATGGATGTGTTGCTTGCCAACCTCAACAAGAATGAAGCCGAACGCGCCCGCGATCAAGCTCAAGCTACCCTCCAAGAAGCTCTGATCACTAAGGAATGGCTTCTACGAGAAGCGTTGCCCCAGGTACGCGTAGCTCCATAATTTCTTTACGCTTTTCTTTATACTTAGAAAAGTTCCTTTATATATACTTTTTTTTTGTAGGTTGTGCATCGGATTTTCGCGAACACATCTTATGACGATGCCATGAGTGCAGCCCTCAACGCTTCTCATGAGGATGGGGAGAAAGCTGGTCTCCAACTTTCCTTTACACGATGTAGACACTGAAGCTGCCTACGACCAAGCTGTGAACCAGTATGCTGCCTTCCCGCATCCGGTTGTGGAGAAGGTGAACGAAATTGCAGCTGCTGATGACGGGCTAGCTGTTCTCAAGGCTTTCCTCGAACCGCCGCAGACAACTGATGGTGCGGGTTCGAGTGGGTTTGGAGGGAGTGCTCCTGAAGCTTGAACCTTGAGATCCCTTCAAACCGTTAGGATAGATTTGTATTTTTGTAGGCGGGTAAATACCTAGCCATTCTTGTAATGTTTGAATTTTTATTGTAAATATAAATATTTTGTTAACGCCTTGCCTTGTAAACATTATATGAATTGCTCATGCATATTTTAGTTTAACTTAGCAATTTTCTAAGTGTTTTGAATAAGTTAACCTTTCGACGCGTGTTGGATAATAGGTTACTGTTCTGTTTCCTCTATCATGATTGTGCGGGTAGAACCGTCACTTTCACTTAGTAGGATGACCAAACTTTACCTATATATGACCTGCGTGAAGGTTTTCCTCATCTTCCTCTTAGAAATATTTACTGTTTTTGTGTTTATGCGGGTTGTGCCGCTTTCCACACGCAACGACTTACTTCCTCCCATATTTATGCGGTGAATACCGGCATATCAGTGTGGTCAGTTCGTAAGTATAAAGGTAAGGCTATCAACACAATGTGAAAGGAGAATCATTGCGTTCTTGGTTCGAAGCCTCGTTGTTACGCAGTATGTAGTCTCCGACATTGAAGTTGCAGAGTTTTACCCGCGTGTTGTAGTACTTTTGCATTTGTCGCTTGTAGTTCTCTTCACGCGCTGCGGCTAAGTCTCTGCGTTCTTCGGTCAGCATAAGGTCTAACCGTTTTTCCGCATCATTGTCTTCTGGTTGAGTTATGACTCTTGATGAGGGTAGACCAATTTCGACCAGGACCATGGCTTCAATGCCATAGGTGAGGCTGAACGGGGTTTCGCCTGTGCTTGCCTTTTTTAACGTTCTGTTCGCCCAAAGGACATGTGGAACTTCGTCCACCCAGCCGGATCTATGTTCCAAGAGTCTTTTCTTTATGTCGTCGACGATGCTCTTGTTTGCTCTTTCCACCTCACCATTACCCTGCGGGTGTGCCACTGAGGTAAAGGTGTTGGTGCCGTTGTCGCTCACCAAATTCTGTGGAAGTCTAAAACGACAAATAATAAATTCCCAAATAAATTTTTTGATATGTTTTGCGGTTGTTTGGGCTAAGGGTTTTGCTTCTATCCACTTGGTGAAGTAGTCGATGGCTACCACTAGGAACTGAACATTCCCTGCTGCTGTGGGAAATGGGCCTGTCACATCGATGACCCACTTCTGAAATGGCCATGAAGAAGTGACTGGAACAAGTTCGTTCTTCGGGCGATGCGTGTTGGGTGCGTAGAGCTGGCAGGATCTACATTTTCTGATGTAGGCCAGCGCATCCGTGTGCATCCCCGGCCAAAAGTATCCCGCGTTGTTTAGCTTAGCTACAACTGCGCGTGGACCTGCGTGTACTCCACAGATGCCTTCGTGTACTTCCCTTAGGAGGTAGTCGGCATCTTGGTCGTCCACGCATCTGAGGAGTGGGCCAAGAAAGTTACGCCTGTAAAGTATGTCATCAATAAGTTGATAGTTCAGTGATTTACGGCGTATCTTTCTTGCATGTGTCTTCGACTCTGGTAGTATACCCGCTGCAAGGTAATTTATGATTGGTGTCATCCATGTTTCCGTGCCGGTTTGGATGACACAGATTTCCTTGTGCGGGACTGATGGTGCTCCAAGAAGTTCAACGCGGATATCCTTTCCCAAGTGGGTGAAGGCTAATGATGCAAGCTTGCTTAACGCATCCGCAGATTTGTTTTCGCTTCGCTTGATGTGCATAACTTTGCAATCGTTAAAATCGCGCATAAGGGTTTTTGCTTGTGCGAGGTACAGAGCCATTGTGTCGTTCACGGCCGTGTACGTCCCGTTTATCTGGTTGGCTAATAACATGGAATCCACGTGGGCTTCCAAGTTTTTCACCCCCATCTTACGCGCAATTCTTAATCCGGCCAAGAATGCTTCATACTCCGCTTCGTTATTCGTACTTGGGAAATCCAGCCGAATAACGTAAGTGTACTCTTGGCCTGCTGGGTTAGTTAGTTTCAACCCTGCGCCTGAACCCTCGTTGTTGGCTGCTCCATCAGTATAGAGTCGCCAGACATCATCAATGTCCTGTGCTGGAGAGGGTTGAGCCTCTTCCTGGCACTCTTTTTCCCGCGAAGCGGGGACTTCTGCAAAAAAGTCGGCCAAGACCTGGCCTTTTATGGCTGGTCTTGGCTTGTACTTTATCGCTAATTCTCCCAATTCAATTGCCCATTTGGCTAGGCGCCCTGACAACTCGGGTTTGCCTAGGACGTTTGCAAGTTTGAAGTTGGTGAGAATGGTGATTGGGTGGCCTTGGAAATATCGTCTTAGCCTGCGTGAAGCCTGTACAAGGGCTAAGACTAATTTTTCCAGGGTAGAGTACCGGGTTTCCACGTCCGTTAAGACGCGGCTTACATAGTAGATGGGCATCTGGATGCCTTTCCGTTCTACTAGTAAGACTGCCCCGGTTGCTCTGTCTGTGGCGGAGAGGTAGAGAATTAATTCCTCTCCCGCTTCTGGTGCTGTGAGCGTTGGGAGTTCGATCAAGCGTGACCGAATCTCCTGAAAAGCTGCTTCCGCTTCTGGTGTCCAGCGGAAGTGCGTTTTCTTCAAGCAATTTCTCAATGTTGACACGAATGGGAACGAGCTATCCGCATGGTTTGCCAAAAAGCGGTTAAGTGCGACTAGTCGTCCATTCAGTGTCTGAGCCTGTTTGATGGTAGTTGGTGATTCCATTTTCATAATGGCTTCGACCTTTTCAGGGTTCGCTGTGAAGCCATCTTTAGTAACGATGACTCCTAAGAACTTCCCTTCTTCCATCCCAAAGGAACACTTGCTCGGGTTGAGCTTCATGTTTATTTTTCTGAGTGTGTTGAAAGTTTCTTCGATGTCTTTCAACATCGCTTCTGGCTCTAGGCTTTTGATGACCAAGTCATCCATGTAAACTTCCAAGTTCCTCCCAATTTGGGCATGAAACTCTTTGTCCATCAGGCGTTGGTATGTGGACCCGGCATTCTTAAGTCCGAATGGCATCATTTGGTAACAAAATGTGCCATCGAGCGTCTGAAATGCGGTTTTGTCCTGATCGTCAACAGCCATGTGGATTTGATGGTATCCTTTATACGCATCAAGGAGCATTTAAGGCGAAACGGTGCTAATGAATCTACCTTAAGGTCAATTTCGGGCAACGGGTAACAATCTTTGGGGCATGCTTTGTTTAGGTCTTTAAAGTCTATGCACATGCGCCATTGTTTGTTTGACTTCGGTACCATGACGGGATCTGCAACCCATGTTTGATATTTACTAACGCGTACGATGCCTGCGTCAAGGAGTTCCTTGACTTAGATTCTACACGCGTTAGCCTGCTCAGTCCCCATCACGCGACGCTTTTGTATGACCGGCGTAAACGCCGGGTCACACTTGAGCTTATGCTCAGCCTTACTTCGGGGTACACCAGTCATGTCGGCTGGTGTCCACGCGAAGATGTCAGCATTTTTTTGCAACAAGCGTTTGAGCAGGGTGCGTGTGGGATGAGTGATCGTTGGGCCAATGGTAACAGCCTGGTCAGGGTATTTGCCATTGAAGGCCCATTCTTCTGGCTCAGAGGTTGTTGGTTTAGCCATCTTTGGTTTAGGTTTGGATGAGACAGATGCGATGCATACATGGGGAATGCCCGTGATCATAGCAACGCCCTCAGCTGTTGGCCATCCCATCATACCATGGACCGACGACACCACAGCATTGAACCTTGCCATCCCGTCTCTCCCGAAGAGAATGTCGTACGTGTGGTGTGGCTTCCTCATTACGACGAAGTCCACGTCTTCTGTGCGGGAGTACTTCCCGTCTGTGAGAGTGACGGGGAAGGATAGGATCCCAAGGGGGTGTTTGTGCTGCAGTTAAACCCTTCCATCGAGGCGTAAACCGTTTCTAGGCGTTCTTTGTCTTCGTCGTCTAGTTTGTCGAAGAACTGCCTATACATGACGGTTGACGAAGCGCCATTATCAGCAAGAGTGCGGGAAGTGATGTAGTGCCCCAGCTGGCTTTTGATGACTAAGGGGCCTTCTTTGTTGGGCCCTCCTGACACACGCGGGAAGCGCACTTTAGCTTCCTTCCACGCACTTGGCTCTGTTGTTCGTCGTTTTCTTCCTCTGGCGTTGCCATGAACCATGTGGATGCTGATGTCGACGGGCTTTCGTCCATTGCCCTTGTACCGATTGTCGTTCCTCCCTCCATTCTTGATTGACGCCACGAGGTGTGTGAGTTTCCCATATTTGACGAATGTTTCGACGATATCCTTCAAAGATGTGCATTCCTCAGTGGTGTGGCCTTTGGTCCCGTGGAAGTCACAGGATTTGCTCTGATCAGCGTTATGACGCTGTCGGATTATTGGAGCCTTTGGCCATGGGAGTTTCTAGGTGGCAAATATCTCGGTGACGCTTTCGGTGAGTGGCGTCCATCTGGGATTCCTGTTTGATGAGTGTGTGTTGTCCCTTCCGCCTAAGAGAGGGCGAGAGCTGGATGAGGTGTCAAAGTTTATCCTTGACTGCCAAATACCAAGCTTCCTCTTCTTATTTTGTCGGGCGGTACGGACGTTATTTTCTCTGGTCTTCTGCGTGTAGAGATTTGTGCTCTGGGGAAGATTTCTACCCAGTTGCTTCTCCGTCTCGGCAAAGCGTTTAGCTGCCGTCGTGATGGCATCCCACGTGGATGGCATGCCATCTTTACTCGTCAACGTGCGGATAAGCTCTGGGTACTCAGCGCCCTGGATGAAAGCGGCGCGAACAAGATCTTCACTGATGGTGCCCAGACTTAGCTTCTTTGAGTTGAAGCGAGTGATGAAGTCTAGCAAAGATTCGTCTTCCTCTCTGACGCAGTTGAGGATCGTCCACTGCTCTTCAGTATATTTTCTTTGTTGACTGAAGTGCTGGCTGAACTTGTGCTGGAAGTCTGCCCAATCATAGATATGGTGGACCGGTAGATGATCAAACCACGCTCTGGCTGCCCCGACGAGCGTCATCTGGAACATGTAGCACCATGTGGGTTCCATCCAATTGCTGACGGTTTCCCCCACTATAAATCTGTTCAAGTGATCGTCCGGGTCAGATACGCCATCGTAAGTGCCTATGTTGGACATCTGTTTGGCACTCTTTGGAGCGATTGCTTCCGCAATGTCTCTTGCAAACTTGGACGTTCCCGCGTTTGCAACAGTCGGTCTAAAAGTTTTGGAGAAGTCACGTGGGTTTCCCCCCGCGCTCTATGGCTTGAAAGTTTCTCCAAAACTTCTTTTCGAGCGGAAGTCTGCTTCTTTACGCTTCCCTTTCGCCTAATGACGAGGGTTTGCGTCACTGTCAGATTCTTCCCACTCATCATCCGAATACTCGCAATCATTGCTCATGTTGAGCTGTTGTCGAGTGCTTCCGAATTCGTCATTAGCCTGTTGGAGTGAACGTAAACGTTCATCCAACTCAGCTTGGAATTCTTTCTGACGTGCTTCCGCCCAAGCTTTAACTTGATCCAGTGTTTGGCGGGGAAGCCTCGTCTGTTGCTTCTCTACCTTGGTATCAGTGAATCCTAGGGGAGGGTTGTTTACTGCACTTGCCCCGGCTTGGGTAACCGGGGTAGTGTTCGTAAAAATTGTGTATTCACCGGTGTTCCCCCCAGTAGCTGGGGTTGTGGTTACCGGAGTTTCTTGGTCACTCGGTGGCCTTGGCATCGGAGTAACCTTAACCATCTTTCCAGAAGTTTTGAAAAAACTGAGAAAAAGAATTAGTTCTAGCTTAATGCACGGAAGGCGCCAATGAAGAAACACTAAATGACCTCGGCAGATTACGGATAATCTTAGGGTTAAGTAGATGCTTCCCACGAGGGTTAGGTCCGGCAAAGATGGTTATTCTTCTCGACCTGCAAAATAGACACCGTGAGCTCGTCACTGAGAAGGGGGGGTTCCTCCTTGTGACCACCCTCCGGAGTGAGAATCAGACTAGATTGCTCTGAATATAAGTGTATATTGAGAGAAATAGCTAGGGAGAAGAGAAGATGATGATACCGTTCCAAGGTGTTGGAGTATTTATAGCCGAAGGTAGGTTTCCAAGCAGGTACGGCCAGCTGTATATAATATACCTTTTCCACCAACTACAGGCTACGTATGTGCCACGATGGGAGTTAGTGGGTAGGCAGCGGTTGATAGTGACATTTTGTACTGGAGCGTGCTCTTCCTCGTACTATTGTCGGTGAGCTGTCACCCTGTGATTGGTTCATGGGCTGCTTTTGTCAGATCTTGTCTATTTTGTCCATACCTTTGCAGGTATAGTACAAAAGATCTTCCAGAAGCGTACGGACTGGCTCTTTTGGGCGGGAATATTCCCGCCTTGCTCATTCTTTCCTCAGGTGACATTGCTGAAGTATGAGTTAGTGCCTTATGCGTGTAGCCTTACTGTTAGTGCGGGTAGCCTTCCTTCTTGGCTTGTACCCACAGCTGCGGGAACAGGTAGGGTACTGTACCAAGAGAGGCTTTCCTGCCGGAACAGCTGGCTTACTGCGTGTAAGGTCTTCATCTCTGAGCATGGTGGGTCCTGCGGAACCAGCTGGTCTTTGCACAGACGTACCTCTTCAAGGTGTGTCTTGCGGGTCCAACTGGGCTTTGCGGGGACCTACCTCTTCAACACACATGTACCTCCAAAACATTCGTGCAAGCAATGAAACTCTTTGGAAACAAGCATAAACTAAATACATGTTTTTATTGTCGATATATCACTTTTATTTATAAAGATTATAGATGCTATTCAAATGTTAACATTAACAAACAATACGAAGACGGAAGCATAATACAGTTGATCATATCAATGACTTATTTCAGCAAACAAAATCACATCAACGTCTTGAAGATTCGATTAGAGGTTCTCCTGATAAAAAGTGCTTGACGAGTGCAAGAGCTCTCTTTGGTTGGTAGCTTGGCACCTGATGACCTGCCTCTCGAACCGTTGCTAATGTTAGATCTCCTTTATAAACTTGTGCATAGCCCGCCACCTGTGATTTTTCATGCAACGTTAACTACATTGGTAACTAATCAATTTTAATTAGTTTGCATCATTAAAATGAGTGTTTTCACTTCTCCTTGATGAAACCAAGGATGCCATTTAGTTTTTGTAGGAAGCTTCATGGAACTAACCGGATACTTTGTTGAGGTGATTGGTACTCTTGCATCAATATCTCCATTAAAATCACAACATAATTTAGTAACAAAACGGTTGGTAGCTAAGTTACTAGACACACGGTTAGAAGTGAATTGGCTCGGTTTAAGGTTTGAAACCATGTTTCACGGTTCTGGTTATAGTTTGGAACCGACCGGCAAAACCAAAATGCCGAAACATAGAAGATAATTTTTTTTAATCTATATAGTTTTAATAAAAAACAATAAGTTTTTCACGTATAAAAATCAAACAATGATAATACATACAATTACTTTTTAGTTATAAGGGCGGGATCCGGTAAAGATGAAATTAACCTACTAAATGGACAAATAATTCTATATAGTTTTGAATTAAAGTATAGTTCAAAATAATTATTCTTGTGCTAGCTTAATTACTCTAATCATTTGTATACTTCTTCTCAAATTAACAGCATTTTTTATTTTATTTATCCTAACACTTAGTTATAATACATACAACAATTTAGATAGGATTTTGTTTGTACGCTTACCTAATACGCTCAAAAGGTAAAGGTAAAACATTTGATGTTCTTTTCAATGAAAAAGGAAAAGAAAAAAAAAAGGAAAGAAACCATGACACAATCGGCAAATCGCCGGTTCGTTTAGTTTTTCCAGAAACCGTAGTTACCAATTCGACCCAGAAACTTTGTCAAAACCGGCTGAACGGGTGAAACATTTCAGATAGGATATTTTTTTGTAGGTTTACCTAAATATCCAAACGCGAAGCTTATATTTTGCGAATTCCTTGAGGATTGGAAGAACTGTTGACGAGCTATCTATCCAACCTATGAGGGCTCCACTGCATGATTTTGACATAACAATTTATATAGTTTGAAAGACAACATTTACTGACCTTTATTTCACTTTTAGCTATTGTAGTTTTATACACATACCCGCATGCTTCCCAGTCATGCCCAAGCTTTGTTACGTTGGCATGGAGGGCCTCTTGAACATCTTGCCGGTTCATATACGCATGGGTGTAGAAATCACTACACGGATCAAAATTCCGCCACTGTATCATGAAACATAAGCAAATTGCATAATGGTAGCACACTAGTGGTACAAGTTATATACCAAGTTTTTTAGTAGTGGTCATATATGCTTTAATAAATTAATAACTAAAATCTGTACCGATGTCTTCTTAGGATTTTTTGTAAGATTGCCATCAAAGCATAAAGGGGCATAGATGTTGTAGACATCGATAGCTTGAGTGTTATATCCAACATCTTCTGCGGCTTCGATGCACTTATCTGATTGTGTGACTGCATTTGGGGAAAAATTACAATATTTGCAAATTGCAAACACAGTTTCATCTGATATTATAGCATGCGAACCAAAGTAATCAAACATCCCTTTCAAATCAGTCTCATCGTTGATTGTAGGGTTCCCTATCTGCATGTTTAAACAAGACAAAGTATAAGATGAAATTGCTGGTTTTTTTTGAACTAACTACTTTATTCACAAACTTAACTAAAAAGACAAACAATATACACTATACACATATGTGTTGATCATCTGGACACCCTGCCTTGTCAACATGAACATGTGCATAAAGAGAAAGAATGGAAGATCGTCGAATAGTAAATTCATGAAAGCTGATATTTCGATGATATCGAAGAATATACTTGACTGCAACCTAGTGTTTGTTAAAAAGTTCGCTAGAAATTGAGAAATCTTATTGACAACATATGGAATCTCTACTAGCATATGGATTTGTTCTTTCCTGCCTTACTACATTGCCTTTTAACATAAATTCGTTAAGTATTTAAAACACCAAGGAGTTGAAAGATCTTACCGTCTTGAATACCGATATTAAAAAAATATAATAAAAATTTAACAGTCACACAAGACCACATAACATGATCGGTGGTCCTACCCTGAAACAATTGTCCTTTGGTATCATATAGTAAGTGGGATGTCACATGTTAATTAGGTGCACCAATGAAAACACATCTTATCTACGTACCTTCAATTTATATCATCTTATCATAATAAAAATGTGAAAATAAGAGTGATGTGGAAGAGCACTTACAAGGATCCCTTTGAGATTGATGAGAGTTTTGTTAAGTTTCAAGTTGTAATAAACGATGGTTTGGGCAAGTTGAGGCACATAATGCCCCGCGTAACTCTCTCCCGCTATATAAAATTCTCTATTTTTATATTCGGGAAATCGCTCAAGCCAATTCAATAAGAACACGTAATTATCAGCGGCTGTTGATTTGTCACCCCCAGTTTCATAGTCTGATGATTTGTTAGAGTACGAAAACCCTACTCCAGCCGGTGACTCAACAAACAATATATTTGCAGCTGGAATTTTTCAAAGTTTAATATAAAATGCAAGCATTTGCAAGCAAAAGTTTACAAAATTGGTTGAGATTGTCTTATTACCGCGATTCCAAGAAAATTGGTTTTTGTAAAGGGTTTTCCCATCACTATTTATTCGGAATGGCCCGAGCTCTTGCATTGCTCCATAGGCAAGCGATGAACAACCTGGCCCTATATATGCATATCATCCATGATTAAGTACTTAAAAACAAAAAAAAAACATACTAAAAAACAAAACAAAAAACACGACTTTCGTATGTTTTTTTTTATTTTTATTTTTGTTATTTTGAAACATTTATCTACACGTACAACATGTGTAGTTCTATAAATAAATGAGGTTTGTTTATGTATTCTTTTATAATATCAAAATAGTTG
>NW_027500032.1:0-91537 GCF_021521415.1 Bidens hawaiensis | reverse complement strand
CTCACTGTTTCAGCCATGAATCTATCCTTCAACAGGGGTCCATGGGTCAACAGGCTCAAGGATCCTCATTATTCCAGCAGGGATCATCCATCATTCCACCAGGGTCCTCTGGGTTATATCACCAAGGATCCTTCCATCAGAATCAAGGATCTTTGGGAATCCAATATTAACGATCCTCCGAAGTCCATGAAGGAGATTTCATTCCCATGCTATCTATCGCGTCGGGTGTTCCTACTCCTATCGCTGACTCTTCTTATCCCAGATACTCATCCGAGATGCCAACTTTCGCCCAGCAAAGAGGTAATTTGTATGATCCTTTATCCTTAGAACCTAACCGTAGTTCCATGCAAGATGCAGGTATTAACCAAGCAATGGCCAAGGAGCTACAGAACTCAAGGATATGATATCCAGTTTTCCCGGGGTGATACGACCAATCCCCGAGATACCTGAGGGAAGGCACAAATTATCCAGATTTGCTCCACCTATCTGTGATGCTGAAATCCCAAAGAAATTCCAAACCCCCAACATGAAGAGTTATGATGGAACCACTGATCCTGAAGAACATGTGGCGCAATACAGAGAAAGGATGGAGATCAACCCCATCCCTGAGAGACTCAAGGAAGCTTGCATGTGCAAAGGCTTTGGATCCACACTAACAGGATCAGCATTGAAATGGCTGCTAAGTCTTCCTCCCTTTTCAATTACTTCTTTTTCGCACTTAGTTAACTTGTTCAACAGTCAATTTTTCTGTAGCAGGAAATTTGAGAAGTTAACTAGTGATCTTTACCGAGTTGTCCAACCAAGTGATGAATCCCTTAGGGATTTTGTTATGAGGTTCGACAGGAAAGCTCTGGAAATCCTAATCTTGATATGGCTACTGCTGTTGAGGCCTTCAAGATGGGACTTCAGAGGGGCTCCCCCTTTTATGATGATCTTGTGATGACTCCTTGCAGGTCTCTAGATGAAGTAAGGAACAGAGCATTAAGGTTTATATGGTTGGAAGATGACAAGAGGATCCAGGATCGTCTGGGGAATCAAACAAAGAAAGAATCCCCATACAGGAACAACAACATAAAGCCGTACAACAAGTTCAACAATCAAAATGTACGAGCAGTCGAAGAAGGAGATGATGATGAAGACTATCCCTACATCTCCGAATATTGCTTCTCCGTTGACACACATGGCTTGATTTGTACCATAAAAGATCTAGGGGAGAAAGCAAGGTGGCCCCGAAAGAGTGAGAAGACGACTGCCTTCAATGACATGTCTAAGTGTAACACCCCGTAACCGCAGCGGAAACGTAAACGGGATGCAACAGACACATCTGATATCAACAGCATTGCTTATAAAGAAAACACCACTACAATAATTTAAACGTATTACATTGTTCCGAGTTTCGTTACCGACTAGGCGTTATCACATAAGTTTTACCAATAGTATGTTAACATGTTTAATACAAAATATAGACCCTTAAGCTTCCACAAAATAGCACACATCATCAAGCACGTATCACTCATTCCAATTTGGGTGTACCTAGAAAGCATGTAAAGAAAACGGGTCAACTACGAATAGTTGGTGAGTTTCACTAATTTAAATAAACCATGACAATTCATTTTAATAATCATATATTAACGATGTAATTATGCTGAGCCTACAAGTGAAACCTCTGTTAACCCAGAAACACATTTAATAACCTCTGGGGACACTGTTAACCCAGAGATACATTTAATAACCCCTGGGGACACTGTTAACCCAGAAATACATTTAATAACCTCTGGGGACACTGTTAACCCAGAAACACCTTTAATAACCTCTGGGGACACTGTTAACCCAGAAACACGTTTAATAACCTCTGGGGACACTGTTAACCCAGAACACTGTTTCGGGCCTTACAATATTTGCAACTCAGACAATTACCATCTTAATACATTACCGTACGATTCCCGTACAATAAACATTATATAAATACATTCATTTCCATGCGATCGGCATGTACTTAAACACTTTGATAAAAACATGCTTTCCGCCCCGGGAAAATATTTAAAACAGTTCAGTAAAAAGGGGCTCGTGAAACTCACCTTTTTGTGAGCAAAGATGTAATATTGTGCACAGCTACCGGTCCGGATCTGTAATACGATCCCTAAGTCGTTACTACACAATTTCTATTAATATAACTTAAATTCGTGTTAACCGGTACGTCTGGGGACACTGTTAACCCAGTACCGTACACGATCCGGGGACAATGTTAACCCCGAAACACTTCTCAGGACTTAGATTGTGATATCACTTAGAGTTCTTTAGTCAAAATTACCATTAGTTTGTTTTCTCGTTTTGCGTGCCTAGCACGGTTAACCGTCTTTATGTTTTCAAAAATGAGTTTGGTCACATACGACCCGAAAATAGTTGATACTGATATTTTAATTAAAGTGGTGAAATTAGAGCTCGGTTTAGACACCCCGTTTGGCCGCGGGGCCCGTTTCCGTCTTTAGTATACCGGAAACTGCTAAATCGGGTAAAATTACCCAAATCATCCGAATTACTTTCGGATGATTTATTTTTACTTGATTAACTTAGTTTCATGAAAATAGTCCATTTTTAGGGTTTTTATACACCAGTCAGCTCGCTTAGGCGAACTTTGCCGGTTTACGCGTTTTAAGCTTTAAAAGTTTGTTTTTATGTTCTGTTTAGCACAAATAATTATCCGTTTAGTCTCGGATCTTGAAATCTTGCACAAATCAGTTTTTGACAGTAAGGAATTTTATAAAAATATTTCCAGAATTAATTTTTATATTTAACATTTATTTATCTATTTTAAAACGTCATTTAAACACCAAATATGTCGAAAATACCAAACGACCTTAGAAAAATCCCAAATTTTTCTGGGATGACTCCTGCCATTCACATAGTTCCCAATAATTTTTACAGAACCAAAAACTCATTTTTCATGCCATTTTCACCAAAACCGAGCTAGAAAACCCTAGATCTCATTTTACCGAAAAGCCTACTTAGACTTCTCCAATAGACCTGAAATTTTGTGTGTGACTTTTATATGTTATAAAAAGCTTATCTGAATTTTTCCAGAATTTTTCATGATGTTTAGCTATTTTTCACCATTTTTAGCCAAAACCGAGCATTAAATTCACCAAATATTCATCCTTTATCCAAAAATTACCAAAATTTCACAGATCTCATATTTTCATGTGTAGATCATCTCTGTGAAATTTCATGACCCAACTCTAAGTCTACCACAATCTGTCCAAATCACACAAATCATACGAAAAACCGAACTACCTTGTGTTTCTAGCTTTAGATCGCAAAGATCTTGCTTTCTAGCCTTTGCTAGCAACTAGATATAACACCTACAAGCACAATAACACCACACCAAGCAAGTTATACCCACAATCAAGCCATTCCTTTCATGGTTTCGGTTAAGACATCAAAACAAAGATTTTAACCGTAAAAATTCGTTTTGACTCTTTTAACTCCTTTCTTGGACCAAGATCCCTTGTATAACTTGTATACATCACTTGATCATGCAAGAATCGGTTTCATCTCGGGTTTTCACCCATTTTTCACTTGAAACCTCATTTTCTCAAGATTTTGGAATTAAAAACCAAGATTAAACCATAATAACATGTTTATACCTTATGATTCTTGCTTAAAAACTTGGGTTTTTTGATGAATGTTGAAGAATGTTGAGAGAAATGTGGAGTTGAAGTGTTAAAAAAAGAAAATGATATGTGTGTGCACCATATGGACCGATCGGTCCATGTATGGTGTGGGGTGGGGCCCACATCTCAAACCTTGGCCACACATTTGGATTGTGTAATCCGGATAATGTTGTGGATAATCTGGTTCAGTTTGTTTTTCGGTTAAACACTTAATTCGGCTTAAAACGAGGCTAAAACGGTCGTTTTTCGGCTTAAAAATAAAATTTATATAAAACCGATTTAAAAAAACTTTAAAAACTTAAACCATAACATTTATTGACTCAACACATCATATTGTCGGTCATTGTGCATCTTTTTCGGCTTGATCGATCTTCTCTTGCTTGGTTTGATGTTAAAGGTTTCGTTTATCGTACCGACGTACCAATAAATCGAAATCCTTTTTCTGTGCTATAATTCACTTATCCCGTAGCCTTAATACTTCGTAAACCTTACTAAACATCATATATTTCGTCTATAATGTAATCCCCGATTCGATCGGGTTTCAATAATCGTTCATCGGTTAATCGTATTTCCAATACGACTAGCTATACATTCGAGTATAATTCGTACTGTGAATCTTATATACTCGTATAAACACATTATAATTCATATATTCGGTATTAAATAACACGTAAATAGTATATACCGGCTAGGGTATACCTGAATTTGCCGGAATCGTTACACTAAGTGGTGTGCTTTTCACGAAGACTTTGGCCACATGACAGATGAGTGCATTGGCTTAAGGAGGGAAATTGGATACCTCCTAAGCAAGGGTCACTTTAAAAAACTCTTGGGAAGGAAGAAACCCAAGATCAGGATCCTGAAGATCTTTCACAAAAAGCAACACCACCACCACCAGACGCTCACGTGATCAACTTCGTCTCCAGAGAATACGGCGTGATTCAAACTTCTTGTCCCGCAGAAGAATTTGAGTTGGACGATGAAAGAAGACCGCTTATCCCCACTACTCAAGTGACTGATAAGAGAATCTTCTTCGAGTCGAGGATCCAGGATCCTCACCAGGATAAGCTGGATGTCCGAATGGTCAATTTCATCTCTGGAGGTTCATACATTTGTGGAACTTCTTTCTCTGCAGCAAGAAGACTTGCCAAAGAAATCAAGATGGATAACGGAGACCGACCTATAGTATCCACCACTCTAACAACCGAAGAAAGGATCTTCTTCGATGAAGAAGATAAACTAAACATCCACGATCCTCATGATAACGGTTTGATTATTACTTTATTTTTCGCTAACCATTATGTACGCAGGATCCTAGTTGACGGTGGGAGCTCGGTCAACATTATCCAGCATGATGTCCTCAAGAAGATGAGCATACCAGATTCAAAGATCATCACTAGAACATCAGTGCTAGTCGGTTTCAGTGGAGAAACCAAAGAGACATTGGGGGGACATCAACCTCTCAATTTATATCGAAGGGTTAAATTCATATAAAAAATTGTGTCTTATTGATAACCTTTCCTGTTGCAATGTTATTTTAGGTAGGCCCTTGCTGCATAGAATGAAGGCAGTAGCCTCAACTTATCACCAATACATCAAGTTACCTACTCCTTGGGGAGTGGTGAAGATAGTTGGTGACCAAGCAGAGGCCAAGAACTATTATTCTTCATCAATGAAGCCAACAGCCAAGCAAACTATAGCATAGCAATCACAGCAACATCCTAGGGACGTGCTGGAAGCTCGAGAGAAAGACCTTAAAGAAGTATCATTGGACCCCGAGGATCCAGAGATAAAAGTTTTCCCTAGGATCCAGTATCCCCAGTAAGATTAAGGAGGATTTAGTATCCTTTTTAGAGCGAAGAAGATCTACCTTTGCCTTAAAGAACTGAGACATGACATGTATTTCAAGAGAGGTAATTACTCATAAATTAGGCCTTGATTTATCTGTTAAACCCGTCCATCAGAAGCGAAGAAAATTCGCTCCTGAAAGGAACAAGATCATACAAGAAGAAGTTGAAAAACTTCTTAAGGGCGGTATGATCAGAGAGGTTTAGTATCATCGATAGCTAGCTAATGTGATCGTTGTTTCAAAAAAGAATGAAAAGTGGAGGGTGTGCGTCGATTTTACGATTTAAACAAGGCATGCCCCAAGGATCCTTTCCCATTACCACATATAGACTCCATGGTGGATGCAACGGCAGGACATGAAATGCTTACCTTTATGGATGCTTCCTCTGAATTCCAACAAATTCAGATGGAACCATCTGATCAGGAGAATACATCATTCATGACTCCTACCGGCATATACTGTTATACTGCTATGCCGTTGGGACTAAGAAATGCAGGGGCAACATACCAAAGACTAGTCAACATGATGTTCAATGATCAGTTGGGAAAGACTATGGAAGTATACATAGACGACATGGTGGAAAAGTCGAAGAAAGCTGAGGATCACCTTAGAGACCTAGAGGAAGCTTTCAATATCCTTAACCAGTATAACATGAAATTGAATCCGTCAAAATGCCACTTCGGTGTTAAGGCTGGAAAATTTCGGGGATATATGGTGACTAAAAGAGGAATTGAAGCAAGCCCCGAGCAGATTGAAGCCATCCTTAATTTGAAATCTCCTGCAAACGCCAAGGATGTCCAAAGGCTCACAGGAAGAATAGCTGCTCTCAGTAGGTTCATCTCGAGATCCTTCGAGAAGTGCAAAGACTTCTATGACATCCTAAGAAAGAATAAGAAGTTTGAGTAGACAGAGAAGCATGAGGCTGTGCTTACAGCCTTAAAGGATTACTTATCCTCAGCTCCAGCACTAATGAAGCCCGTGGATGGAGAATCCTTATATCTATATCTTGTTGTCTCAGGAAATGCACTAAGTGCCGTCTTGGTAAAGGATCATGATGGTGAACAACATCCCGTTTACTATGTAAGTAAAAGTCTTCTAGATGCAGAAGCCAGGTATTCTCATTTAGAAAAATTAATCCTTGCACTCATTATGGCTTTTACTAAATTGAGACATTATGTTGAAACTCATCCTATTATTTTGAGAACTAATTATCCTGTGAAGAATGTTCTTAGAAAACCAGAGTTATCAGGTAGAATGGCCAAGTGGGATGTGAAGTTAAGTGCATATGATATCCCATACGAGCCAAGAACGGCAATCAAGTCTCAAGCAGTAGCGGACTTTGTGGCTGATTTCACTAGTGACCTACAAAAAAAAGCTGACTTGAAGGTCCAACAACTAGAAAAGACTAAGGATCCTTGGATCCTCTTCATAGATGGAGCATCCAACGTAAGAGAAACAGAATTGGGGATCCTACTGAAATCGCCACATGGGGACATATTATTACCCCAGTCTATAGCCTGTGAATTTCAATCAACGAACAAGGAAGCAGAATATGAGGCTTTAATCGCAGGTTTGCAATTAGCTAAGTGCATGAGGATCAAGTATCTTCAAGTATATATAGATTCATTATTAATTTCTAACCACTTTAATGACTCATATGTTGTTAAAGGAGAAAAACTAATCAAATATCTAGAACTTGTGAAGGAAGTAGCAAAATCCTTTGAATTTATTTAGCATTGATCAGGTACCAAGGGAAGAATATGCTGGGGCAGATGCTTTGGCAAATTTAGCCTCATCTCTAAAAATTCCAGAAGACACGAAGATTCCAATCATTCATGTTCTCTCACCAGCAATAGGAGAACAAGAAGTTAGGGAAATAATGAATGACAAAGAAATTATACTTTGGGATCCATTATCCTCAAATAACCGAGAATCATGGATCCTTCCGATCAAGAAGTACATTCAAACAGGAGAAATTCCAACTACCGAGAATCCCAAATCCTTCAAACTCAAGGTATCACAATACATTTTATTAGATGAAATGCTATACAGAACATCTTTTGCAGGTCCATACTTTAGGTTCATTGAGGATCCTGGAATCCAAGAGGTGCTCAAAGATTTTCATGAAGGTGACTGTGGTAATCACACCGGAGGTAGAGCCCTGTTTTCTAGAATTCTGAGAACAGGATACTTCTGGCCAACAATGAAGAGGGATGCAATGGAATATTCAAAGAAATGTGATGCTTGTCAAAGACATGCAAACATCCTCCACCAGCCAGCAGAACCTATGTATCCTATATCCTCTTCGAGGCCTTTCATGAAATGGGGTATGGATATTGTAGGAAAACTACCTAAGGCACCAAGAGGAAGAGTATTCATGATTGCAATGACGGACTACTTTTCAAAATGGATAGAAGCAGAAGCTTTTGTTCAAGTACGCGAAAAAGAGGTGATATCTTTCATTAAAAGAAATATTATTACTAGATTTGGTATCCCCTCGGAAATTATTTGTGACAATGGTTCCCAGTTTATCAGGAAAAGAATCACTAACTTTTGTGACAGCTGGGGCATCAAGATGATAACTTCTACTCTAGTGCATCCTCAAGCTAATGGTCAAACGGAGTCTAGCAACAAAATCATCATCAATAACCTAAAGAAGAAGCTAGGATCCAAGAAGGGAAAGTGGGCCGAAGAGCTACCTTATGTTCTTTGGGCCGACAGGACAACGCCCAAGAATGCAACAAGCCAAACACCCTTTTCGTTGGTATTTGGATCAGAAGCAGTCATCCCAACAGAGATGGTGGTCCCTACAGCAAGGACGAGCATCCGTGATCCTGAAGCCAATGAAGGAATCCTTCTCGAAGACTTCAAGACGGAGATTTAGTCTTGAGGAAAGCCTCAGAGACCTAGCCAAGATCAGAATAGCAGCTTATCAACAAAGGGTAGCTGGGGCATACAACAAAAATATAAGAATCAGAAGATTTCATGAAGGAGATTTAGTCATGAGGAAAGCCTTCCAAAACACTACCAATCCAGCTGATGGAAAGTTAGCACCCAAATTTGAAGGACCTTATCAGATCGAGTCGGAGGCAGGAAAGGGGGCATATCATTTTCTCACAATGGAGGGTAGCAGATTACCAAGAGCATGGAATGCTATCCACCTCAAAAAATATTTTTTCTGATTAGGATCCAGTATCCTGGGAGGGTATATTATCCTTAAAGGATTAAGGATCCCCGAAATTGGTAACATCTATCTGATCAATTGTTCTTTTTAAATTCCTATTATTAATTTAAGGATAATATATTCTTAACATTTTATCTTTTCCAAGTTTTGAGTAACAATGCAGGATTATAATGATATACTTAATGCTCAAGAGGTTGGCCACCTCTCCTTTACATTCGAGGTATTATCCTATTTCCCTTGGCCTAGCCCACGTTTGGATATGACCCCCGATGGTCATATCCTCTAAGGTTTAAAGGTGTTCACCTTTCTTATAAATAGAGTTTCTACACTCTCGCCTGGAGCGAACGTTATCCAACGTATAGTCCGGGGCAGTGGGACCAGTACACGCTTAGTGGCTGACAATTTCGTTGCTTTCGGCTGTATGGAGGATCCTACGAATTATGGTAGACGTACCATACCACCGGTTTATAACGTTTTCACGTTAGCTAAGGTTTATAACGTTTTCACGTTATCTCACGTTTGGGCTAAATCCCGGTTTGGGCGAGTCCCCAGTTTAACATCAGTTTGGGCTTGTCCCCAGTATTTGGGCTTGTCCCCAGTTCACGGGCTTGTCCCCAGTTGCACGGGCTTGTCCCCAGTTAATTTTATAGGCTTGTCCCCAGCTTAATGGGTTTAATCCCACTAACACTATAAGTTGTTTGCAACAGATTTTCTAAGTTCATTGTGAGGATAAAATTTCTAAGGATCCAGAATTCTAAATTTATTCCTTCAAGGATCACTGAAAGTCCAGTACTTATGGTAATTTAGGTCTACCTAGACCTTCTTGTATGATCTCTATTAATGAATTTATGTATTATCTTAGTTGCAATAATTTTGGATATTTCAACTTAGAAGGTTATTCCTTTGGAGATATTTTATTACAAAAGTTTTTACCTATTTTTAAGGATACTTTATCCTAAAATTTGTCCTTTAAGGATTTTCTGTCCTAAGTAATTTTCATAAAGATTTTATATCCTAAAAATCTTTTACTCAAGAATATTTTTCAAAACTATCAAAGACGCTAAATTTATATTAAACATACTTGTAAAAATAAACAAGAGGCAGATAGTCAAAAGATTTATATTAATTAAAATAAGCCGCTAGGACTTATCCAAAATTCTTAACCTGGACTTCACCACACAAAAGATGGACCATCCATCCGGGTTAAGTGAGTACTACTAACTGTTCATAAGTGCAGGAAAATTAAAAACAGGGGCAACAAAGGCTTCATCCCCACAAACAAAGGATCCATCCACCTTTGTCACCCCCACAAATTTTCTTAAGGATCATAGATACTTTACCCTAGTTACTACTTTTTATTACAAACCAAAGTCATTGTTCAGAAAAACATCATAAAAGCAAAATAAAACGGGCTTGGGCCTTGTCTTCTGTATCCTTCATCGCCCGTTTATGCGGTTGCTTCCAACTCACCCATTGCTTTGTTGCCTCCTTCAGCTTCATCCTGGTCCTTCACACCGCTTGTCCCTGCTTCACCTGCATCAGCCATCCCTCCTTCAGCTTCATCCTCGCCTCCACCCAAGTCGATCAAGGCTTGCTTCCACTTATGGATTTCCCATGAAGATTTGTCAAAGGACGAATCATTGGCCTCGGTCACCAGTTTGATTCTAGCTTGGAGTACCGACTTGGCTGCCCAGACCTTTGCCTCTTCAGTGGCCCGATTGATCTCATCCTGCATTTGGACTTCAAGTGTGGAAGCATGATCCTCTGCTTGTTTCTTCTCCTTGGTCATCTTGGAGAGGGCCTTGTCCTTGGAGGCGACCATGAATCTCATTGCAGCAAGGGTCTCTTCATATTCGCCAAAAGTCTTCTCATAATGGCTTCGAGCAGAGTTGATAGCCTATAACAAGGAAACAGAATAAGTTAAGAAGGATACTTGGATAATGAAGACTGAAAGGATCCTTACAGTAGAGAGCATTTCCAGAAGCTGTTTTTCGGCATCAAAGGTGTTCTCTGGATCTGAACTCTTCTTCCTCTTAGCCCCTGACTTGGCACGAGTTGTGATTGGACGAGGCTCGGACGTAGGAGTTGGTTTCGGGGTCTATTTCTTGGTAAACATGCAATCAATATCCTCGAGGGAGAACTTGGAAGCAGACTTTCCTAATCTCTAAGCGCCTAAAAACAGTAATCAGCATATAAGTTTTCAATTATTACACTTTTTAATATTAAAAATTATCACTCTTACTTGACATGATTGACTCTGAGTTTGATTCTTGAAAAGCTTCAATGAACTTGGCTTGAAAGGTTCTGATTGCAGGATCCAGTGATAAAAACTTCTCGACTCTCTCTTCGACTCCAGGAAGATCAGACAGCAAATCAAAATTTTCAACTACACAAGCAATGAAAAATTGTAGCAAAAGAATAAATATTTTTCCGTAGTTACCTAAGGATCCTAGATCCTACCCTTTGGTATCCACTTTTTGGGAAGATCAGTTCCACCTGGTATGGAATCCCTTTTTACAAAGAAAAATTGGTTCCTCCAGAGGGTACCATTTAGAGTAACTTTGGAAATGGGGATCATTTGATGAGGTTTTGATTTGAAGACGAAGTGTTTGGAACCGTGGGTAACCAGATTGTATAGGAACGATAACTCTGCTAAGCCAAACTCAACACCCTCCTCTACGATTATTCTTTCAATGGTATGTAGGACTCTCCACAGCATTGGCATGGTCTGGATATAACTAATCCCCGATAAAGTGAAGAACCTTTGAGTGAAGTCGGGAAAAGGGTACTTATAACCTATGAGAAACGGTTGGGCTGGAAAGTAAACCCAGGTTTTCGAAATGTTGTCGCTACGGGTTGTGGAATCGAAGGGTCGGAAAACTGTATTTGCTGGAAAGTGTGATCGGATTTCATCGATTTCCGGATCAGTGAACTTACAGATCTCAGAAGAGGGGGCTTGGAGGATACCTTGCGAGTAGAGATCATCGGGGTCGGTATGATTAAAAGTAGAAGAGGAAGAGGATACAGAAACAGTCGACATACTGAAAGAAAATAAAGAAGAAGAAAGAAGGATACCTGAAAGATGGCTGGATGTGTGGTTATAAAAGAGTTATGATCATCGCATATATAGGCGGCGTATAATAATGGTTTGTAGATATTAACCGTCTGACACACGTCTAATCATCTTCTTTGCAGGGGTTTGAAATTTCAAAATGACAGTTGTGTTCCACTATCACCCGCCATTTTGGGGGCAATTGTTAGGGCATTAACTTTATGCTGAGGATCCTTAATCCTTAATTATCTTATGGATAGAATATCCTTGAGATATGTATCAGGTTTTAAAGGATCAACGATCCTCGGTATTATTTGTTTACTAATGATTGCATTTAGTATGGTGATGTGTTAGACAAGTATAACAACTTTAAGATCCAGTTTGCTATACAAGATATCTATAGCGTATGGTCAAGATTGAAGACTAAGCTAAAGCGAGAAGTAAGATCGATTGATTAGTACTAGAAGACAAGATATGTTATTCTTGAAGACGTGCTTGCATCAATTATCCTCATGGAGTATTTTCTAGCTGAAGTATGGATCCAGGGTCCTTATTCAACATAGTTATTGATGAACGATTTCGTATAAATATTGATGTTTAAATAACCTCAACGGCTCCTAGACCTAGTCTACCGCTTATTTCGTTATTAAATGTCTGCTAGCACGTGGTCAAATAGCACGATGGAAGAGAGTGGAAGACTAGCGAGATTATAGGGCATAGTTGTTAGTTTGTTGTATGTATTTTTCTTTATATACGGAGTCGAGATCAACATTAGAAGACACACAATCTCGCGTATTCTATTTGTTAAGATATTTAAAAAGGTTAAAAATGGGGTGTGAGAAACTCACCTTTAAGATTGGATGATAACTTGAAAGTAATATAATAAGCGCGTTATATGAACCCGAACGATCGAATCTCACGAGCTAAAATAATAAAAACACAAGAATTACTAACTAATTTTATGGAAAATAAAGGGTTGGTTTTAAGGTTCATGCATTATTATTTATATATACTTTTACCCATTTTAGAGTATTTTAATAATTAAGTCTAACGGATTTTAACAAGTTATTATTATAATATTATTTACAACATTAATAATATTTAAGGAGTTTGTCGTTACCGGTATGATTATTAGTATCAGCGTTTGTTGATTTAGAATTTATAAAGTTACAATGACACTATATATATTATCTATATAATTATTTAACGAGTTTTAAACGAGCGGTTTGGGTTTGTAAAAGATTGTTTTTGGGTGAAAAGGTTAACGAAATCTAAAACAACATTTGTTAATCTATAAAATTAATTTTATTTATTTTATATAGATTTATAAATATGTATTTGCTTTATTATAACCAATAAAACAGTTTTCAAAAAATTGTAAAAGGATCTGCAGTGACCTGGGTTCGAACCCGGGTCTCCATGACCACACATAGCATACCCAACCACTAGACCAGGGTGTTTTCATTGTTAAGTGATTGAATCAAATAATTATAAACTAAATGCCCAACTTCATCTTCTTCATCCTAACCCTAGGTTTTCAATTCTCCACAATCATTCCATGTTTGATAGATATAGGTTAGGGGTTTTGTTTGTCGGGTCAAAACAATGAAAACCCACCTATCAATTACCTCTATTGATGCCGAAAAGTGGGTGAACGACGAGTTGGCCGAAACCGATATTATAAGAACAAATTTATGGTTTTAGCGAGTTTGTTTGTGTAATATTATGGTTGAACACATTTATAAAGAGCTTAGGGTGCTATTTATAGCCTCAATTGATCTGTTAGGTGATTAAATCAAGTTAATGAAATGTCAATTATAATCCGGCGGTTTAGGAATTGAAATTCGAACGTTGTAATGTTAATACGCGTAATGAGGCTTGATTAAATATTAATATGATGGTGCAACGAGTTTATAACATTAAAAAATGGTATTAAAGTTGACGTTTTGACATGTTTATGGTCGCCAGAGTTGTTCTTGTCGCCGGCCGGAGGTACCGCCGGAAAAACGAACGGGAAAGGGGGACTGGGCTGGGTTTTGGGTTATATTAATATTATATATTATAATTTACACTTCTAGTCCTTGAACTATCAAAACTTATATATTTTGCTTATAAACTTTTAATTACACTTTAAACCTTGAACTTTGTAAATGTATATAACTAGATTAAAACTTGGTATACTTTTATTGTTTACGTTTTATACCCGAATAGTTTGAAGCTTGATTATTTTAATAACTTTTAAGGCTCGGAGATTCGTTAATTGAACAATATGAATAGAAAGTGAACATAAACGAACTTTAAATCATTGAACATGATATAAATTGATAACTTTCACAAACAAATACATTGAAATTACAAAACGGGTCGGTTCAACGAATACAAATACAAAAAATTGACAAATGTCACACCCCTTTTCTTGACAAATTCATAAAGGTCTTGAACAATCTTCAAAACTCACAATCAATCTCCTTTTTAAATAAATTGTGGTCTCCCCCTTGGCCAGTTGATGCGTGTAAAAAGTCTGCCGGAATATATGCTGAAAATCTTTTGCAAGAAGAGTTCCCAATACATTAGGAATATCCTTTTTTTTACATTAACAATAATGAATGAGCTCTCATTCATTATCCACATACTTTAACCTGATTACCTTCGTTAATCACTCACTCATTCGTTAACACAGTGTCCTCATACGTTAACCTTGTATCTTCATTCGTTACACTTTAACGAATAAGCCACATTCGCTATAAATTACCCCCTCATTCGTTATAACCATATTCATTTGTTAGAACACTGACACGAATGAGGTCTCATACATTAATCAAACCAAATTCGTTAGACCTTTCATACGAATGACCTCATACGTTAAGATGGTCCTCATTCGTAACAAGTCCACAATCGTTTGATTACATAACGAATGAGCTCACATTCGTTTGATTCAATAACGAATGAACCCACGTTCGTTAGATCCGATAACTGATGTGCTATGAAATCAACACATTTTCGTGCTTGTTTTATTAAGCTTTTCGTTGTGTTTTAGTTTTTGTTTATCCGTTTTCGATGGTGTTTACATGCTTATGTTTGATGTAAGATCATGGGTGATAATAGCATGGAAAAAATCTTAAAGTGATGGATATAGCTCACCCGAGGATCGAAACAAAGACAGAACGAGCATGCATGTTTAAACGAGTAAAATAATCAAATTACGACGAGCCAGAAGTTGGCCGCACCACGCGACCATGTTAGCCCATTCTAGTCACGTGTGGTGGCGTCCCACATGGTCAAGAAGCTGCCAAAATTCTTTAACCCGTCTATTTTGTCCTTTACTGGGCCTGATCTGACCGGGTTTTGTTATTATGAATTGTTTAACAAGTTTAAGTCATCTATATATAGATATAAAACCCTAGATCGATTGCCATATCATTCCAGCCACCAGAGACACCTAAGGAATGAAGAATTGAGGAGGAGGAGTTGTCGGTTCATTGTTTGATCGTTCTCAGTTTTGAATATTTTAACGTTTGTAAGTTCGTTTTGAAGTTTTAAACCATAAGACAAGTTTTAATCAGTTATATTTGAACATTGTTGATACACGAACGTCTTTAGCTTTTGTCTTGTGTTCGGTTTAATTGTAGTAGTAGCGAACGGGTTTTACAAAGAACGAATATTTGGTTAATATTAACCGTATAAGTCTTAGAAGCATGTTTGAACGTATAAGATTTCAACTAACTTATGCGTTTAAACATAGACGTATACGGCTGATGGTACTCAGTTATTCGCAATTTTACGGGTTGTTTCTTACTACTACTATGTGCATATACGGTGTTATACAAATGGACCTATAAGTTTGTTTGGGCTGCATGTGCTTGAGATGTATACGCATAAGTTTAGTGAATGCATGATGTTATTGTTGCTGATTGACTTATGGGATGATGCGGCTACTAGTAATGTTGGGTGTATACTGTGTGTATTCTCCACATAAATACATATTTGTTCATATTGAAACTTATACGGCTACATGGTTGAGTGGACTTATACGTGTGATTGCATGAAGCTTATACGTATGCATGGCCAGTGGGTTTTGTCTTATACGACTGCATGATGGTGTTATATTCATACATATGTTTTTCATTAGCCACATACTAACTGATATTAAAGGACTTACACGTTGACAGTTTGCCGCATATAGACTGAAACTTTGTTATACGCTGACTTATACAGATGGTCGCCTTATAGGGGCTGAACACACAACTTGGACTTATACGTAACAGTGAAGTTTGTCGGTGTGAGTTTGTTAGTTAGTTAGACTTTTGGATCCAGATTCTGTTATTGTGTATCTCTCGATTCATCAGGTCTCGCAAGCATTAACCTTCATATCTTTTATAATCGTGTGATTGATTAATAAACTTTAGGCTTAAACGAGATATTACCGTGTTTTTCATCTTGTATCAATTTCCGCTCGATACATTAAAGAGTTGAATAAGTGTTGTTTACATCGTAACGTGATTTCGATCCGTCTCATGAACTTTTAATTAGTTTCAGAGCCGTGTGTCTCCGATTCTACTCGAGAAAATAGATAATTTTTTACTCATTCTGATTCGTTAACCGAAGCTTGGTGATGTCATTAAAATGGAGATTGAAGCTTGATGATCTCATCAATGGAGGATGAAGATTGAAAGTCTTAAATGTGTATACCTTATCTTCACATGAGATAGATCAATAGCATATCATCCATATATAAGTAACTATTAATCGTATGCGTTATTTGGTTCCACATACTTAGATGAAATTGGACATATAAGAGCGTTCAAGTTAAAGAGAACATAGACGTAAACGTTTAAGTATGCGTTATCCTTACCTACATATTGATGATTCAATGATGCGTGGATTCGATAATAGGAATACACGATAGTAGTGTGGTTGATGATTTTTGATTTGGACGACCAAGTTTTAACCGCTATTATTGAAGATTCGAGAAAAACAAACGTTTTAACGAATAAGATGAAGTAACATCCGAGAGGGGGTCAGTTGATACATGAACGTCTTTAGCTTTCGTCTTGTGGTCGGTTTGATTGTAGCAGTAGCGAACGGGTTTTACAAAGAACGAATACTTGGTTAATATTAACCGTACAAGTCTTCGAAGCATGTTTGAACGTATAAGATTGCAACTAACTTATGTGTTTAAACATAGACTTATACGGCTGATGGATACTCGGTTATTCGCAATTTTATGGGTTGTTTCTTACTATTACTGTGTGCATATACGGTGTTATACAAATGGTCGTATAAGTTTGTTTGGGTTGCATGTGCTTGAGATGTATACGTATAAGTTTGGTGGACGCATGATGTTACTGTTGCTGATTAACTTATGGGATAATGTGCTACTAGTAATGTTGGGTGTATATTGTGTCTATTCTTCATATAAATACATATTTGTTCACATTGAAACTTATACGGCTACATGGTTGAGTAGACTAATACATGTGATTGCATGAAGCTTATACGGATGCATGGCTAGTGGGTTTTGTCTTATACGGATGCATGATGGTGTTATATTACGTTTTCCATTAGCCACATACTAATTGATATTAAAGGACTTACATGTTGACAGTGCCGCATATAGATTGAAACTTTGTTATACGCTGACTTATACGGAAGTTGATCTTATACGGGCCGAACACACAACTTGGACTTATACGTAACAGTGCTGTTTGTCTATAAATAGGGTGTGAGTCTGTTAGTTAGTTAGACTTTTGGATCCAGTTTCTTTTATTGTTGTATCTCTCGATCCATCAGGTCTCGTAAGCATTAACGTTCATATCTTTTGTAATCATGTGATTAATTAATAAACTTTGGGCTTAAACGAGATATTACCGTGTTTTTCATCTTGTATCGATTTCCGCTCGATACATTAAAGAGTTGAATCATTTTCGTTTACATCGTAACGTGATTTTGATCCGTCTCATGAACTTTTAATTTTTATCATTTATATCATTATTATCTACTATTCGTTTAATATGATTGACTAAACTTGCTTGAATCACCTAAGTTTGATGTTTAACGGTTTCAATTAACTAGTTTTGGGTGCTTAATAAGTGGTTGATTGCTTTCTATTGTCAATGTCACACCCTCAATTTTTGACAAACGGGGTTTTACCGTGAGGCGCGTGACATACCAGGATCTTGCCATATGTCATAACGAACAATCAATTTTAAATGGAAAATCTTTACATAATATTTCTTATCATAAAAGAGATAAGCACATTAACAATGAAATTTTACATTTGCGGAAGCGTATAATTTATTAAAACACTTAAAAACCCAGAGTGCGTTTCACGATGCCCAAATATAACATTTCATTAAAGACTCCCATCATACTTAGATGCTTAATCGGATCCATGCATCCTTGACTCAGTTCAACTTCACACGTGCACTGTAAACACCTGAGAAAGACATGCTAAAAGGGTCAACACAACGGTTGGTGAGTTCACAGGTTTGAGTTTAAAACAAGTTTGTCAAACAAACCAATAAGTAAGTAAGCATTGTAATGGATAAAGTATGGATAATGTATGCATGAGTAATACCACTAGTTAATTAGGCTAGTAATCATGTTACATTATTGTAAGTTCCATTATGACCAAGGCTGACTTGTTAGCTTGTTGCCACCCACGGAGTCTAATACGACTAGTTCATATTTCGTTTCTAGTAAATGAATACACTCGGCGACTCCCTCTCCTAAGAGCCCCGAGGGGGTTCGTCAAACCCAGTAGTACTACCTTTCATTACCCAGCCAATGTACAATTGTTAACGGTCCAATGTGTATGGGGGGGCTTCAGTTTAAGTTCACTATGTACACATGAGGTATTAACAAAGTCTACAATATCCAAAAGTTTTGTATGCATGCTTTCTCCCCCAAAAGTAGTAAGTAAAAAATAGGGGCAGTGAAACTTACCACGAATGCGGTATAAATGGAAGTCAACTGCTTAAGTCAAAGTTGCATATTAGTACCCTAAACAATACAAGTATGTAAGTATATGCTAAGCGGTTCCTAGAACCCTTAGTATCCAAACAATCCCATTGTTTATTAGTGGTTGACCAAAGTTTGATTTTGCGTTGACTTTGACCAAAGTTTGACTTTTTGTGGACCGTTGACCAGAACTTTGACTGAAGACCCGTTGGTGACTATTGACCAATTATACGCTCTTGGGGCTGATACGCCTCAAGCACCTTCAAATCGAGTGCCCTCACTTGGTGGAATGGTAATAAATACGCTCTTGGGGCTGAGGTTACCATGGCTTTGCCTTGGGACGATCTCAAGAAACTCATGCTCGAAAGGTTCTGCCCAAAATATGAACTATGGAAGTTGGAAGAGGAGTTTTGGGACTTGAAGCAAGAAGGTGGTGATAATACCATTTACAATAATCGATTCCACGAATTGAGTTTTCTCATCCCGCATATGGTCACTCCTTTGGAGCGGGCCATTGATAAATACGTCTCAGGTTTGCCTATGCAAATCCAAGATTCCGTCCTGAGTCGTTACCCAAAAGTCCTTCATGATGCCATCACCCTAGCCGGTACCCTCTCCGAAACCACGTTAAGGTCGGGACCTTGACGCGGAAGATTTCAAAGAAGAACAATGATAAGTCTGCACCAGAGCCCACTAAAGAATCCAAAAGCGAATCCTCTAAGACTGATCCTTCAAGCACAACAACAACAACTCTTCTCACTACCGCTACAATAAAAGAAAGTCCAATTCCCAAAACTATGTCTTGGCCCAATCGCAAGCCTAAACCACCAAGAAGCCCTACACAGTACCCCACCCATTTTGTGATACGTGTAAATTTCACCATTCGGCTAATCTCAAGTTTCATCAATGCACCCATTGCGATCGTGTTGGTCACCTCTTTACCACAAACGTGAACTTAACCAACCCATGATTCAACCATTTACTTCACCCCTTACCCAACCCAAACTTTACGTTATGCTCGACCATTTACTCAAGCACCCTCAGCTATTAGAGCTTGTTAAAATTGTGGATATCCTAGCCATTTTCGCAATGCATGCCCAAGACTCGCATAAATGAACAAAATTCAATCATACCCAACATAAGCCACTCAATATCAAGTTTATCAGGCCCAAGTCTATGCTACCCAGGCCCAATTCAACCAAGCCAAAGTGAATCAACTTCAACCAATCCAAGCTCAACCCATTCAAGCAATTCAAGCCCAGCCTATTCAAGCCAACCAAATCCTAACCAACCAACCTCAAGTTAACCAAGCTACTCAAGGTACTCAAGGACATGCATGTTACATCAACGTATCCCACGTCTAACTTCACCGTTCATGAAGGCATGATATGCAAGAGACATTTATTTTAGCTAGTTCTTTTCATTTAAACCTAATTTAATGGCTTCATTAAATCTCAAGTTTGTCATTTCTGGTTATTTATGTTGAATTCAATTTCTCATCTATTTCTATCATATCATTTATTGCACTATTTATTATTATGCAATTTATTATTACAACTCAAGTGGTCTATGACCGGCCATTTACTAGGACTACGTGCATGGTTATTTGTTAGTTCCATATTTGTATTATGAATTACCTATGACCGAGTTCCTACAAACGTTTTTGTTTTTCAAGACTGGGACTATGAACTTGTGTCGTACATAGTTATCTAATAGGAGTCTGATATGGTTTAAAATATACATGTTATTATATAAATATTTCCTACATTTTCAAGAATTTTGAGCCAGTTTTTTATTGAATATATTTTTATTTGGCTCATAATTGGATTTTTTTAAATTTTTAAATGAGCTAAATTAAAGTATTTATGCTAAACTTGAGACCACAATGGCATCAAAGTAATTATTGTTTGAATAAATGGCCACATATTTTTTGGAGTTTCATGTTCAAATGCTTATTAAAAGATAAAATTTCACATTAACCATGCTCCAATACTTATGAGTTTTATTTCTCTACAAAGTGCAGGAGAGCTCGTTGAACAATTTTAAATAGACCCCAAGGCTAAGCAAGTAAACAAAAAGAAAAAGAGATTTGGGCCTATGAAATTAAACTTGTTGGTGGAGTTTGAAGTGGGACTCAAGTTTTGTTAATTATAGAGAGTTATTAAAAACCCTAATATATATTAATATAAAGAGACACGATATAGAGGGGAGCCGGCTACTGTTTTAATGATTTTTTCTGGTCGCAAGGTGTAAAGGAGCCCCAAGTTAATACATTAATTGTTGAGATTTGGTTTGGTGATTTGTGGTGGGGAGCTCACGAAAGGCAAGGGTAAAAAAGAAAGCAGAAATCATAATAATATATATTAAGTTCGCGACTACTGTGATGGCAGACAAAGCAAAAGACATATATAATACTCTTTGAGGGGGGCCTGTGCACAAGAATTGTGATTGTCAAAGAAACCGAAACTAAAAGCATACATAGTTGGTTTGTTTTATTATCTTTTTAATAGGAATTATTTTTTTGAACTATTATTTACTTTTGTTTCGTATTTAATTATGAGTAGCTAAACCTTTATAATACCAAGGTTTTGGTTGAACACTATGTTAGTTTAATGGTTTGACGAACTACTATTGATTGTTGGTTGATTTAGTATTATGGTAAAGTTTTTAATTGATTTGTTCACAATATTGTTGAGTGATTTAATCTAGTTTATTATTATAATATTTATTCCACTTATGTTTAATAGTTTTTGGTGATTGTCAGACACATGATTAGGTTGTTTACTTTGTGTTTTCAACTTGTTTGCGGTTTATGGTCGAAATAACCGTTGGAGTAATTTATAAAAGTTTATTAGATTTTTATTGTTCTTTCACTAGAGAGACCGGGAGGTGATTTAGTGTTGTGTCATCATTTTCTTTTGCGGGTTTGGGTCATAATTGCACGGGAGTGAGTTATCCTAGGTCCCTTAAGATTATTCTGATACAAGTTGTGTTGAAGTTAATTAAAAATACACCCTTTGTATTAATATATATTGTATTCAAAGAGACCAGGAGGTGATTTGGATTTTGGGGTACCATAATATTATTAGGCAAGGTGAGACCGGAAGGTGATCCAAACCTTTAACAATTGAGCTTCACATGTCATTAGAGTTCTAGGGTGTCGTTGGTGAGGCCAGGAGGCGATCTAGCGTATTTTAGTGGTCTTTAATGTCATATTTTTAAGATATTGTTTTTCAACCAAGTCAAGTTCGTTAACTATTAATTTTAACTAGTGGAATTCCATTACCTAGGTAGTCGTTTTTCATATTTGTTTTAAAGCCCGTTTTTTATAAAGTTTTATTTTTAGTTTAATTATTAATTACTTGAGTTTTATTAGTTTAATTAATATAAAAAAATTATAAAAAAATCAAAATAAAGTCGAGGTTAGTAATCTTTTAGGTTTAATAATAAGAGTTTACCCATAGTGTCCAAGGTTCGATATCCGTTCTTACTTGCTAGTTACATTGCGTCCGGTACACTTGCCGATTGTGTGTGGTTTTTTTAGGTGAAATCGGTAAAACTTGGTTTTTAATATTATATACGTTTTTCTCACATCAAGTTTTTGGCGTCGTTGCTGGGGACACCGGCAAATTCTTTGTTTAAATCGAGTTGATTATCTGATCTGTTTATTTGTTTATTTGCTTTTTAGTTGTTATTTTCCTTTAGGTGCCTTTACTTGCTATTTGTGTCTTTAGGTTTTCTAAAAAAAATTAATTAAATTAAATAAATTTTGCTTTAGTTCATGCATAATACCCGTTCTTGTCACACCCGGCCCTGAACGGCGGAAACAGCCGGGCGCGCGCGAGTGGGGATTGATACTTAAGCACGGGCCATTGCAAACATTCAAAGTAAGATTTTCATTGCGCGCGAAATGTTTAATACAAATACATTACATTGTTTAAAGATTACATAAAAACATCCAAGTATAAAAACTGTTGAAGATTTCCACGCCATATCCCCTTGCGCGGCGGGAACAACCACGCGCATCGAAGGGATAGAACTAAAATCTTCCAAAAACCTAGTTTTAGATGTTCAGCGTGAGGTGCTCTAAGTGTGGCTCCCTGCGCTACCTAGTTATCTCCTGAAAGACACGTAAAACATTTGAATCAGTATAAACTGAGTGAGTTCACAAGTTTTAGTAACTTGATAAATCGCATTGCATCATAGTTTTGATAAAGATCATATTGAAACACATTTCTGATTTCATGTCTAAACATATGCTTGATAATCCGTATGAAAACGTAGATCTGACCACATATTTCTGATAGATCCGTTCCGCGGGTTACGCGCGAACGTTTCTGGAAAACGTACTCGTCTATGCAAAGTGGCGCTGCCACTACGAGCTAAAATGGTGTAATACCGTCCCGCGGGTTGTGCGTGGACATTTCTGAAAAGCCGTGCTCGTCTATGCAAAGAGGCGTTGCCCCTACGAGCAAATCAATAATACCGTCCCGCGGGTTACGCGCGGACGTTGTGCCGGAAAACAAGGCGCCCGTCCATGCAAAGAGGCGCGACCCCTACGAGCGGGCTCAACCCATAGTACTGCCCCATTCTAGGCACTCGTCTATGCAAAGAGGTGCGACCCCTACGAGTGGGTGGATCAAACCAGCAGTCCCTACCCTTAGAGTTCCAATGGTAAAGTGATCACTTACTCGAGTTCTGGCGCACATACATCGTAAACCATAGATAACCGTTTGCATTGCTCATCATAAAACATAATTTAAACACAATCGTTTACATAACTTGTAAGTATACCATGATAAATCGTAATTTAAGTACGTGTCCCTCGCCCCGAAAACAGTTTAAAAACAGTGAAAATAGTGAAAATAGGGGCTGTGAGACTCACCTGTGGTTCTTGTTAAGGGATTAATCGAGATTCGGGTTTTCCTGGTGTTGGTCTTTGAATTGAAGGTCTAGAATACGATTAAATAATAAGAAGTATATATATTAAGATCAAGAAAAAGGAGAATATAAGGGTTGGAAAGTAGATCTCAAGGTTATAATCTCGGCTTACCTAGTAACAGGAACGGAATTGAAAATAACGGATGCTTGGGAGATGATTAGTGCAAGTTTGTAGTTCTTAAGAGAGAAGTTTGAAGTGTGTTTTGGGTGATAATTTAGGTTACATATTTATAGGCAAACTCAAGGGGACACAATCCCTTGCTTTAGGGGATTGTAATCTTTTCATATCCAGGTGTAATGATGATAAAGTATGGAAATTATTATTATTTATTTAAAAGTGGAGTAGTGGATAAAAGATTTTGATTTGATTTGGGCAGAACATGCAGGTCTGTGGTTGGTGGGAGTAGGGTGGCTGACAGTTGACTTTTCATGTTACAGTGTGCTTTTTCAGGTACTTTTGTCAGTGTACAGTAAAAAGTGGAAAATCTCTGAAACACGCTACTGTTTCCTTTTGGGCGGGAGTAATCTCCTTACATCTGGAGAATAGACTAAGTGTTCTGCGCGTATAACTTCGTGCGCATAGCTTTCTGCGTGAAGGACATTTCTTTGCTGCGGGTAGGTGCGTAACCTTCTCGCAGTTAGGGACATTGAGTTTCATTTGTAGATTCTTCAGGTGGTCTTGGTATTTCAACATAGTGATCAGTCATGTTGAAGTCAATTCCATCTTGGAGCTTCAGACAAACTAGCTCTCAATGTTCCCGCCATGCGGGGAGGTTAGTTCCCTTCCGCACGCGCATAAACGATTTAGGATGCACCCGCCTTAGCATCATGCGGGACGGTCAACCCATTAGACAACATAAAGTTAAGTTACATGAAAACATAAAGCCAAAACATTCGCGCATGGCGCATATAACATATGCCCACGCTGGTTTTTACATCGCGCGCTCGCGCTGGGCGCACATATCGTGCCCGCGCTGACTCTAACATAGCGCGCTCGCGCAGGGCGAACATAACAATTGCCCGCGCTGATTCTAATATAGCGCGCTCGCGCAGGGCGAACATAACAATTGCCCGCGCTGATTCTAATATAGCGCGCTTAATATTCACAATCACCTAATTATTAGGTTGATTACTTAGTTTATAGGATTGGGAAATTACCGGGTGTCACATTTTCCCCCTGTTAAGAGAATTTCGTCCCGAAATTTAAGAGACGTTGCTGGCAGAAGCCATGCTCTGAAAGAGGTGTGGGTATTTCATGCGCATCTGGTCTTCTCTTTCCCAAGTGAATTCAGGCCCACGCCTCGAGTTCCATTGAACCTTTACTAACTTGATTCTGCTTCTGCGTAACTTTTGTTCTTTCCAATCGGTTACTGCTATAGGTTCTTCTACGAAGTGCAGTTGTTTGTCGATGTGAATCTCTTCCAACGGCAGAATCAACGTTTCGTCAGATAAGCACTTTTTGAGGTTGGATACATGGAACGTATCATGAACTCCACCGAGTTCGGCGGGTAAACGGAGTTTATAAGCAACCGGACCGATCCTTTCCTGGATCTCAAATGGTCCAATGTAGCGCGGATTCAACGTTCCTCGCTTGCCGAAACGGGGGACTCCTTTCCATGGAGAGACTTTCAAAAGTACTCTATCCCCTACTTGAAACTCCAATGGTTTCCTTCGCACATCTGCGTAGCTCTTCTGTCTGTCGCGCGCTGTCTTAAGGCGATCCCGTATCTGAAAAATCTTGTCTGTTGTTTCTTGGATCAATTCTGGACCAGTCATTTGCTTGTCACCCACTTCAGCCCAGCACAGTGGGGATCTACACTTGCGCCCATACAAAGCTTCAAACGGCGCAGCCTTGAGGCTTGTGTGATAACTGTTGTTGTAAGAAAATTCGACCAATGGGAGATGAGTATCCCAGCTACCTCCGAAATCGATTGCGCACGCGCGCAGCATATCTTCCAATGTCTGGATTGTTCGCTCGCTTTGTCCATCTGTTTGGGGATGATATGCCGTACTCATGTCAAGACGAGTACCTAAAGCCCCTTGTAACGATCTCCAAAATCTTGAGGTGAACCGACTATCTCTATCAGAAATGATGGACACCGGGACTCCATGTTTTGAAACTACTTCTTGAATATATAATCGGGCTAACTTTTCCATCTTATCGGTCTCCTTGATCGGCAGGAAGTGTGCTGATTTAGTTAGCCGATCTACAATAATCCAGATCGTGTCGTAACCCCAGGTGTCCTTGGCAGTTTGGTGATGAAGTCCATAGAGATTTGTTCCCACTTCCACATGGGAATTTCTGGCTGTTGAAGCAATCCTGATGGTTTCTGGTATTCAGCCTTTACCTTCGAACACGTCAGGCACTTACTGACATACGTCGCGATGGCGCCTTTAAGATTGGGCCACCAATACAGCGCTTTAACATCTTGGTACATCTTGTCTGCGCCAGGATGTACGGAATACCGCGTCTTGTGAGCTTCGTTTAATACTTACTCGCGCAATCCTCCCTTGAGAGGGACCCATATGCGGTTAGCAAAATATCGAGTGTCGTTTTCTTTGAGCACCAAATCCTTAATCATACCCCCAAGGGATTCGTTTTTAACAAACTCTGGTTTCAAGGCTTCTTGCTGAGCGTCTCGGACGCTGGTAGAGAGATCTGCGCGAATGGTCAACCTTAGAGCCTTGACTCGTAGTGTTTTTATTCGCTCCCTCCTACTTAGCGCGTCTGCTACCACATTCGCCTTTCCAGGGTGGTACTTAATTTCACAATCATAATCATTCAACAACTCCACCCATCTTCGTTGCCTCATGTTTAAATCCTTTTAATCAAATATATGTTGAAGGCTCTTGTGATCCGTAAAGATTACACATTTTATACCATAGAGGTAATGGCGCCAAATCTTTAGCGCGAAGACAACCGCTCCAAGTTCCAGATCATGCGTTGTGTAGTTCTTTTCATTGGTCTTGAGTTGGCGCGAGGCATACGCTATGACTTTGTCTCGCTGCATAAGGACACATCCGAGTCCCTGATGTGAAGCGTTGCAGTAAACGACGATGTCATCCGTCTCCTCGGGCAGAGACAAGATTGGCGCACTACATAACTTCTGTTTCAACATTTGAAATGCCGCTTCCTGATTTTCGCCCCAAACAAACTTCTTGTCTTTCTGAGTTAGCGCGGTCAGAGGTAGGGCTATCTTGGAGAAGTTCTCAATGAAGCGTCGATAGTAGCCAGCTAGTCCTAGGAATTGCCTCACCTCAGTTGGGGTTTTTGGCGCTTCCCAATTTTCGATGGCCTTGACTTTGGAAGGATCAACGTGTAATCCTTTCTTGTTTACAACGTGACCGAGAAAGTGAACTTCTCTAAGCCAAAACTCACACTTGGAAAACTTCGCATACAATTTTTCTTTCCTCAACAATTCCAAAATCAATCTCAGGTGTTGCTCATGCTCGGCCTTGGTCCGAGAGTAAATCAGAATATCATCTATAAACACAATCACAAACTTGTCCAAGTAAGGTTTGCACACGCGGTTCATCAGATCCATGAATACAGCCGGCGCATTAGTTAGCCCGAAAGGCATCACTAAGAACTCATAATGGCCGTATCAAGTTCGGAAGGCTGTTTTCGGCACATCTTCCTCATGGACCCTAAGTTGGTGGTATCCGGACCGTAGATCTATCTTCGAATAATAACTGGATCCCTGCAACTGGTCAAATAAGTCGTCAATCCTCGGTAAGGGGTACCGATTCTTGACTGTCAGCTTGTTCAGCTCCCTGTAGTCAATACACATCCGGAAGGAACCATCCTTCTTCTTAACAAACAGTACTGGAGCTCCCCAAGGTGAAAAGCTTGGGCGTATGAAACCCTTATCCAATAGTTCCTGTAACTGATTGGATAGCTCTTGCATCTCAGATGGAGCTAATCGATAAGGCGCTCGAGCTACTGGCGCAGCTCCTGGGACTAAATCAATACGAAATTCGACTTGTCGCGGCGGCGGTAATCCGGGCAAATCTTCAGGAAAAACTTCTGGAAATTCGCGCACTACTGGTAAGTCTTCAATTCTTCGCTCATCTCCTTCCTTCTCTACTACATGCGCCAGGAAGGCGTAGCACCCTTTCCTTAGGCACTTGCGCGCCTTTAGGCACGAAATCAGTTTCGTCGCAACTCCCCTTCTTTCCCCTTGAATTACCAAGGTTTCTCCGTTCAACAGTGGGATCCGAACCTACTTCTCATGGCAAATAACCTCTGCGTGGTTCTCGACTAACCAATCCATACCTACCACAATGTCAAAACTTCCCAAGTCTATTGGCAACAAGTTAATATTGAACCCGTGGCCTCCCATGACTATTACACATTGTTCAGTTCTTTCGTTCGCGCATAACTGCCTACCATTGGCTAGTTCTATAGTATAAGGCGTGTCTAGCCTACTGCTTGCTAGGCCTATGGAGTTTTTAAACTCAGCGGATATAAAACTTAGGTCAGCGCCAGTATCAAATAAGACAGATGCAAAATGGCCGTTAAGCAAAAACGTACCGGTTACCACATTCGGCTCTTCTTTAGCTTCGCCTGCGCCGATCACAAAAGCTCTCCCGCGAGCTTGATTTCCCTTTTGCGGGCAATCCCGACTAAAATGCCCTGGCTTCCCGCATGCGTAGCAGTTGTCGCTCGCTCCAGCTTCTCTGATACGGCAATTCATCGCCTTGTGCCCTGGTCTGCCACATTTGGCGCATTCGATTCTTGCGCATTCACCCTCATGGTGATACTTGCATTTACTGCACCATGGGCGAGGCCCGCTGTATCCTTTCCTTGGTGGCTCTGCGGCTTGGATCGCGTAAACCTTTGCGCTCTCCTGCTTCTTGAACGGTGGCTGCTTGGAGTCGGACCCTCGATGGTGAGAGTTCCATTTCCTCTTGGAGTCAGAGGTTCGCTGCTCGTTTCCGCGCGTAGTCAACATACCTGCACGGACCGTATCCCTTGTAAGGGTGATGGCCCGCGCTACCGCCTCATCAAAGGTTGGAGGCGCTGCGGCGTTGAGTGGAACCCTAACAACAGGAGGTAACCCAAAGATATACCTCTCGATCTTCTTTTCCTCCGTGTTTGCCATGTCTGGCACCAACTGGCAAAGCTCATTGAACCGGTTGTTGTAGGCGTCGATATCCGTTCCTACCATGGTGTGGTTCCAGAATTCCTGTTGCAGGCTCTGAATTTCTGCGCGAGAGCAGAACTTTCTCATCAACATTTCCTTTAGTTCCTCCCAGGTCTTGTGAAGAGCAACTTCTCGCCCCAAGGTCTTCACTTGAAGCTTCCACCAAGACGAAGCTGCTTCTTGGAACATGCAGGTCGCGTAAAGGACCTTCTGGTTCTCACTACATCCGCTAATGGAGAGAACTGTCTCCATCTTGTCAATCCAGTTGTAGAGCCCAATGGCCCCTTCGGTACCCTTGAATGGCCAAGGCTTGCAGGCCATGAATGTCTTGTTGGAGCATCCTTTGTCCAAGGCTCCTGATTCGGGTTCTGGGGTCTCGTTCTGACGACCCTGACTTGATTCGGCCTTGCTGGCCTCATGAGTTGCGATCGCTTGCGCGATTATTTTCGCGAGTTCCTCGGGTGTCATGGTAATTCCCTTGGCTTTAGTTGGAGGCATTCTCGCTTTAAAAGAGTGAAAATATATCAAATTTAGCGCATGTACTTTGAGCACATAATGTTCTTATCATTATTTACTAGACACTGTGTGACCCGTGTTCCTAAGTGTGTGTATAGTTTCTTTCGAAAATATTTTCTTTGAAAAATATTTCATGCGATTCCCCAAGGGTTATAGTCTAGGTTAAAACTTCTTTTCCTAGTTCGCTATAACCAGTGCTCTGATACCAATCTGTCACACCCGGCCCTGAACGCCGGAAACAGCCGGGCGCGCGCGAGTGGGGATTGATACTTAAGCACGAGCCATTGCAAACATTCAAAGTAAGATTTTCATTGCGCGCGAAATGTTTAATACAAATACATTACATTGTTTAAAGATTACATAAAAACATCCAAGTATAAAAACTGTTGAAGATTTCCACGCCATATCCCCTTGCGCGGCGGGAACAACCACGCGCATCGAAGGGATAGAACTAAAATCTTCCAAAAAGCTAGTTTTAGATGTTCAGCGTGAGGTGCTCTAAGTGTGGCTCCCTGCGCTACCTAGTTATCTCCTGAAAGACACGTAAAACATTTGAATCAGTATAAACTGAGTGAGTTCACAAGTTTTAGTAACTTGATAAATCGCATTGCATCATAGTTTTGATAAAGATCATATTGAAACACATTTCTGATTTCATGTCTAAACATATGCTTGATAATCCGTATGAAAACGTAGATCTGACCACATATTTCTGATAGATCCGTTCCGCGGGTTACGCGCGAACGTTTCTGGAAAACGTACTCGTCTATGCAAAGTGGCGCTGCCACTACGAGCTAAAATGGTGTAATACCGTCCCGCGGGTTGTGCGTGGACATTTCTGAAAAGCCGTGCTCGTCTATGCAAAGAGGCGTTGCCCCTACGAGCAAATCAATAATACCGTCCCGCGGGTTACGCGCGGACGTTGTGCCGGAAAACAAGGCGCCCGTCCATGCAAAGAGGCGCGACCCCTACGAGCGGGCTCAAACCCATAGTACTGCCCCATTCTAGGCACTCGTCTATGCAAAGAGGTGCGACCCCTACGAGTGGGTGGATCAAACCAGCAGTCCCTACCCTTAGAGTTCCAATGGTAAAGTGATCACTTACTCGAGTTCTGGCGCACATACATCGTAAACCATAGATAACCGTTTGCATTGCTCATCATAAAACATAATTTAAACACAATCGTTTACATAACTTGTAAGTATACCATGATAAATCGTAATTTAAGTACGTGTCCCTCGCCCCGAAAACAGTTTAAAAACAGTGAAAATAGTGAAAATAGGGGCTGTGAGACTCACCTGTGGTTCTTGTTAAGGGATTAATCGAGATTCGGGTTTTCCTGGTGTTGGTCTTTGAATTGAAGGTCTAGAATACGATTAAATAATAAGAAGTATATATATTAAGATCAAGAAAAAGGAGAATATAAGGGTTGGAAAGTAGATCTCAAGGTTATAATCTCGGCTTACCTAGTAACAGGAACGGAATTGAAAATAACGGATGCTTGGGAGATGATTAGTGCAAGTTTGTAGTTCTTAAGAGAGAAGTTTGAAGTGTGTTTTGGGTGATAATTTAGGTTACATATTTATAGGCAAACTCAAGGGGACACAATCCCTTGCTTTAGGGGATTGTAATCTTTTCATATCCAGGTGTAATGATGATAAAGTATGGAAATTATTATTATTTATTTAAAAGTGGAGTAGTGGATAAAAGATTTTGATTTGATTTGGGCAGAACATGCAGGTCTGTGGTTGGTGGGAGTAGGGTGGCTGACAGTTGACTTTTCATGTTACAGTGTGCTTTTTCAGGTACTTTTGTCAGTGTACAGTAAAAAGTGGAAAATCTCTGAAACACGCTACTGTTTCCTTTTGGGCGGGAGTAATCTCCTTACATCTGGAGAATAGACTAAGTGTTCTGCGCGTATAACTTCGTGCGCATAGCTTTCTGCGTGAAGGACATTTCTTTGCTGCGGGTAGGTGCGTAACCTTCTCGCAGTTAGGGACATTGAGTTTCATTTGTAGATTCTTCAGGTGGTCTTGGTATTTCAACATAGTGATCAGTCATGTTGAAGTCAATTCCATCTTGGAGCTTCAGACAAACTAGCTCTCAATGTTCCCGCCATGCGGGGAGGTTAGTTCCCTTCCGCACGCGCATAAACGATTTAGGATGCACCCGCCTTAGCATCATGCGGGACGGTCAACCCATTAGACAACATAAAGTTAAGTTACATGAAAACATAAAGCCAAAACATTCGCGCATGGCGCATATAACATATGCCCACGCTGGTTTTTACATCGCGCGCTCGCGCTGGGCGCACATATCGTGCCCGCGCTGACTCTAACATAGCGCGCTCGCGCAGGGCGAACATAACAATTGCCCGCGCTGATTCTAATATAGCGCGCTCGCGCAGGGCGAACATAACAATTGCCCGCGCTGATTCTAATATAGCGCGCTTAATATTCACAATCACCTAATTATTAGGTTGATTACTTAGTTTATAGGATTGGGAAATTACCGGGTGTCACAGTTCTCAAGGCCCACCTTTATTCACTACATCAAAAGAGTCCGAGAGAGAGTTACAGGAGCGACTTAAGGAGACTACAGATAGCGAGAGCGATTCACCCGACATCCATGTTAGCGTCTCTACTCCTAGAATAGATATGGGTGATGCCGTTCCACCGCTGAGACAAACCGTTCATGCTAGAGCCAACGATGGCATCATGGGAGCCCGATCTGCAATTGTCCGACCTGCTGCGACAAATAATCAAAACTAGCAAATTCCCTCTCACGTCATGAATTCTATCACCAATTCTGCTCTGTATCACGGTTTGGATGACGAAGATGCTCCGAGACACCTGTCCCGATTCGTGCGGATCTGCGAAACATTTAATATTAATAATATCTCGTCCGACGTCATTCATCTTAATTTATTTCCGTTCTCACTTTCTGGTCGTGCTGCTACATGGTTTGACTCTCTTCCGAATGCCTCAATCGCCACATGGGGCGACTTGCAATCCAAGTTTCTTAGGAAGTATTTTCCTCCATCGAAGGCCGGACGTCTACGCGAGCAAATCCGTTCGTTTAATATGGACCCCGATGAGTCCTATTATTCCGCGTGGGAGCGTTTCCAAACTCTTATAAGTCGTTGTCCTCAGCATGGCCTAAACGATTGGGTTGTGGTTGAAAAGTTCTATAACGGTCTTACTCTCGAAACCCAACAACGGTTTAATACCGCCGTCGGAGGAAACATGCTCGATAAACTCACCATAGAGGAGGCTGAAGAAATGTTCTAGAGCATTGCATTAGGGGATCAATATACACCGAGTAGAAGGTCCGTCTCGGCTGCCAAGGCCGCAGCCATCTCAGCGTCACGTGGAGTGCATCATGTTGATCAGAATACGAGTGTGTCGGTAGATGTGGAGGCACTGAAGAGGGAATTCAGAGAGCTTAGGTTGCAAGCTCGTAGGTGTAAGATATGTCGTGGAAATCACGAGACAGCCGATTGTCCCGTTGATTCTCAGGAGGAGGTAGATTTTCTTGCTAATCAAACCGTACCTTCAATTCTGGGTGGCGAAACAATAATTCTAACTCTAATTGGCGGGAAGGTAACACCGGTTATCAGCAACGCCAGAATCTGTTCCAAGAACCCGCCCCTGAACCTGCTTCTGTACCAAATAGTACTTCTAAGATCGAGGAGATGTTGGCTAACCAATCTTAATTGTTAAATCAGCTCTTACAAAATGATGCCAACACCAAATCCACTCTTATGCAGCATGAGACGTTTATGAAGGGACAACAGGTCGCATTTTAGAATCTCGAGGCTAAGTTTGGTGAGTTGTCCGCGAAGATTGATCAACGACCCTCGGGGAGTCTTCCAAGTAACACCGTCCCTAATCCCGGTCCCACCTATTCAAAACCATTTCAAAATGCTCAGGCCAAGGCAGTGACTACCCGAAGTGGGAGAGGGGTCGTTAGAGATACACCAAGAGAGGAGGAGGAAGTTGACAAGGAGCTGGAGTTAGAGACACCGCCTGATACGGTGAACCAGAGGCGAGGCCCAGCAAGTACCTCACAGTCAGGCGAAGCGTCAGTTGAGAAGGAGAAGCATGTTGAACAGGAACCAGTGCGCGTTTATAAGCCTAAACCGCCATATCCCGGTCGATTGGTGAAGAAGAATGATTCGGAGCAGTACTCTAGGTTTCTCGAAATGCTTAAGAAGCTCCATGTGAACATTCCATTTATTGAAGCTCTCGCGAACATGCCAAAACACGCCAAGTTTCTTAAAGATTTTCTCACTAATAAAAAGAAACTTGAGGAGCTTTCGACTGTTACTCTTAGTGAGGAGTGTTCTGCCGCCGTACAGAACAAGCTTCCTAGGAAGATGACAGATCCGGGCAGCTTTACCATTCCTTTCTTGATTGGTAATCTTCATGTTAGCAATGCTTTGGCCGACCTCGGTGCAAGCATTAATCTCATGCCCTATTCTGTGTTTTCCAAACTTAACGTGGGAGAGCTGCTTCCCACCCGAATGAGTATCCAGCTGGCAGACCGATCTGTGAAGTTTCCAAGGGCCATTGTGGAGAACATGTTGGTGCAGGTGGACAAATTCATATTTCCGGTCGACTTTGTCATTCTCGATATGGATGAGGACTCGAACGTCCCGCTCATCCTCAGTCGTCCATTCTTAGCCACCGCACTCGCTCTCATTGATGTTGCCGATGGCAAATTAACTCTTCGAGTTCATGATGAAAAACTCACATTCGACGTGCAGAAATCCATGAGGCATACTCAGTAGCAAGATGACACTCTCTACTTCATCGACACTTTCATGATGCATGTAGGCGACTATCTTACGAAGGTCTGCCAGAGAGACACGTCCGACACTCAGATCATCGATGTGGAGAATCAGTCATTCGAAATGACAGAATATGATTTTGAGTTGCAGGAGAAGGAGGAGTCGCAATTACTCGAGGCAGGAGGACACGAGCCGATCATGATTTCCCAAATCTTTTCTAATGTCCTTGCGGTTGAAGAGCGAGAGTTTCCGATCGAAAAACCATCTGTTGAGAACCCCCCATCTTTAGAGCTAAAAGATTTACCATCGCAACTCGAGTATGCGTTTTTAGGGGAGGGGTCTCAACTTCCCGTCATCATTTCTTCGAGTTTGGAGACGGAGGAGAAGGAGAAGTTGATGGTTGTTCTGAAATCTCATAAGCATACCATCGCATGGAAGCTTATGGATATAAAAGGTATAAACCCGTCATTTTGCACACATAAAATCTTTATGGAGGATGAGTTTAAACCTGTGATTCAGCCGCAGTGGAAGCTTAACCCGAACATGCAGGAGGTTGTCAAGAAGGAGGTTATTAAGTTGCTCGATGCTGATTTGATTTTCCCGATCTCCGACTCCGCGTGGGTTAGCCCATTCCAGGTGGTCCCTAAAAAGGGCGGTATGACAGTTATCACGAATGAAAAGAATGAGCTCATACCGGCATGGACTGTAACAGGGTGGCGAGTTTGCATCGACTACCTCAGACTTAACGAGGCCACACGAAAGGACCACTTCCCGCTTCCATTCATCGATCAGATGCTCGAGCGTTTGTCAGGACAGCAGTTCTACTATTTTCTTGATGGCTTTTCCGATTATTTCCAGATCCCCATCGCCCCGGGTGATCAGGAGAAGACCACATTTACATGTCCCTTTGGCACATTCGCGTACCGACGCATGCCATTCGGATTATGTAACGCTCCAGCCATATTTCAGCGGTGCATGGTAGCCATTTTTCATGAGTTAATCGAGGATTCCATGGAAGTATTTATGGATGATTTTTCTGTCTTTGGGAATTCCTTTAATGATTGTCTGCGTAACTTAGATCGAGTGCTCGCTAGATGTGAAGAGACGAACCTTATGCTTAATTGGGAGAAATGTCATTTTATGGTTCGTGAGGGTATTGTTTTAGGTCATAAGATTTCTAGTGTGGGGATTGAGGTTAATAGAGCTAAGGTAGACACCATTTCCAAACTTCCAGCGCCCACTTCTATGAAGTCTATTCGTAGTTTTTTAGGTCATGCGGGATTCTACCGCCGGTTTATTAAAGATTTCTCAAAAATCTCCCGTCCGATGACCCAGCTTCTAGAGAAAGATAGGTCGTTTAATTTTAATGAGGAGTGTTTGAGGGCCTTTGAGTTGATTAAGAAGAGGTTAGTGAGTGCTCCTATTATAGTTGCTCCCGATTGGAATCTTCCGTTTGAGATCATATGTGATGCGAGCGATTTTGCTGTTGGAGCCGTGTTAGGGCAGCGTCGAGAGAAACATTTTCATCCCATCTATTATGCTAGCAAGACCCTTAACGATTCTCAGGAGAATTACACCACGACAGAGAAGGAACTTCTTGCAGTTGTTTTCGCGTGCGATAAATTCCATTCATATCTCGTGCTTTCTAAGACTATCATTTTCTCTGATCGTGCGGCTCTGCGGTACCTGTTCTCTAAGAAAGACGCGAAGCCTCGACTCCTTCGTTGGATCCTTTTTCTTCAGGAGTTTGATATAGAAATTAAAGATAAAAGAGGGGCTGAGAATGTTGCCGCCGACCACTTATCGTGGCTAGAAAATTCTGACATGGACAAGACCCGGGAACAGGGGATTGGTGATGATTTCCCGGGTGAGACTTTATTGTATTTGAAGGCGAGTGATGAGGGTTTTCCATGGTTTGCTGATCTTGCTAATTATTTATCCTCTAGTGAGTTAGTACCCGGACTGACATATCAGCAAAAGAAGAAGTTCTTTGCAGATATTAAGTTCTACATTTGGGAGGATCCGTACTTATTCCATATTGGCTTAGATCAGGTGATTCGACGATGTGTATTTGGTGATGAAGCTCGTAGTATTCTTCGACATTGTTATGAGGGCCCGACTGGAGGCCATTTTGGTACGACTTATACCGCCAAACGCGTGTTTGATGCGGGATTCTATTGGCCGACTATTTTTCGTGATGCGCATGAGTTTGTTCGTTCATGTGATGCGTGTCAGAGAGCCGGTAACATCTCATCCCAAAATGAGATGCCCCAAAACCCCATCCAGGTGGTTGAGATCTTCGATATATGGGCATTGATTTTATGGGTCCGTTTCCTATGTCTAGAGGTAATAGATACATCCTTGTTGCTGTCGATTATGTGTCCAAATGGGTGGAGGCTCTAGCCTTACCTAGAAATGACGTGCGGGTTGTAGTGGGATTCCTTCGAAAACTCTTTGCTCGATTCGGTACTCCTAAGGCTCTGATCAGTGATCGGGGTACCCACTTTTGTAATGCTCAGATGGATAAGGTTCTGAAACGTTATGGGGTCACCCATCGATTTTCTACGGCCTACCATCCTCAGACTAGAGGTCAAGTGGAAAACACCAATCGTGGCATTAAGAGGATCTTAGAGAAAACAGTAGGGAACAGTCGCGGAGACTGGGCTGAAAAGTTAGATGACGCACTTTGGGCCTTTCGTACTGCATTCAAAACGCCTATCGGGACCACTCCATTTCGGCTAGTTTATGGAAAGGCGTGTCATCTACCTGTTGAGTTAGAACATCGTGCGTATTGGGCTTTAAGAGCCGTAAATCTTGATTTGAAAAGTTAGATGACGCACTTTGGGCCTTTCGTACTGCATTCAAAACGCCTATCGGGACCACTCCATTTCGGCTAGTTTATGGAAAGGCGTGTCATCTACCTGTTGAGTTAGAACATCGTGCGTATTGGGCTTTAAGAGCCGTAAATCTTGATTTGTCTGCGGAGGGAAAGAGTCGTTTTCTTCAGATTCATGAGGTTGAGGAGTCACGGAATGAGGCATATGAAAGAAGTTGGGGGTATAAGGAGTGGACAAAGGAACATCATGATAAACATATTAAGGGGACCAAAGAGTTTAAGTGTGGGGATAAGGTGCTTCTATATAATTCCTGGTTGAAGTTGTTTCCGGGTAAATTGAAATCCCGATGGGCTGGTCCATTCGTTGTGAAGGAGGCATTTGCGTATGGAGCGGTTGAGATAGAGGCTGATGATGGACATTCTTGGAAAGTGAATGGGCATAGACTGAAGCATTATGTTGGAGGTCCACTTGGTGATCGCGAGGAAGAGGCGATCTACCTTGATCCGCCTGGAAAGTAGAGAGGAGAGCACACTCGGGACTTTGCCCGAGTTGTATAGTTTGTACAATATTTTAGTTGCATTATTTTTATTTTCTTTTTTTTTATTCTGCTTTATTTTATTTTTCTTTGAGTCTTTTTAGTCCTTAGAGTCTGTTTGATGTCTGCTTTGGGTTGTTTTGAGTTTTATTTTGCAGGATTGGATTTTCTTGTTCGTACTCAATCTCCATTCGGATGAGGATTTTTCTGAGCCTATCATATTGTAGAGGACAGCCAGAAGTTGCGGCCGCGAATGAAATGCTATACGGTCGCCTTGGAATGAGACTTGTGAAGATAACTGCATTATTACCAGGGGAGTCTGTTCCAATTTATTGTTTTATTTGCTTACATTTTTTTTTATTCTGCTTTATTTTTCTGTCTTTTTCTATTCCTCCATTGGGGACAATGTAGATTTTAAGTGTGGGGATGGGAACTGACGTTTTCTTTTGGTTAAAAAAAATAAAAAATAAAAAAATGTTAAAAAAAAAACAAAAATTAAAAATTAAAAAAATGTCCCAAAATTTTAATGAAATGTTTTGCAAATAATGGAAAATGATAGAAAAATTTGAGATTGGCTTTTAAAACTACTATTATATATGAGATTAAATAAAAGATTACGTACTAAACTTGGGATGTGTTGGTAGGCCCAACTAGCTTTGATGGTCCTCTTTAGCAGATTTTATATATCTAATAATTTGAAAAATGGTGAAACTGAATTTCGATGCTTAGAGAGGATTACCATAATCTAAAAAACTTTGAGATGGTTATAATTAGATGCACTCAAAACCAGCACACACCACCACATGAGAGGATTATGTAATCTTTTTACGAGCTTAAAAATAGTTATATAATTTAGGTGATATAAAAAAAGAAAAAAAAAGAGAAAAAAGAAAAAAGAAAAAAAAAGGAGAGAGAAGTATGTTTTGAAAGTTATGTGTATATTCAAAAGTTGTTCAAGAAAAGCAAATGCTTGTGAAAAAAGTTATGTATTGTAAAATGCCAAAGAAGCATTCTCAAAAATAGAAAAATAGGCCAAAGTGCACATACTAGACAAGGCTGAGAGTTTACGTGTTACCAAGGGGATAGTGACTCTAAGGATACACTATTGGGGCTCGAAGGTTCTTAGTCAATAAATAAAGTTTTAGGTTTATCGGACAAAGTCCAATAATATTTAGGAATAGCTCGTACGATCTCCACAGGACCATTCATCCATCAAAATTTCACTTAGTGCATATAATTAGTACCATCAACGAGTCCTTAGCTTATGGTGATTTGTCAAACCAGTTTGCTTTTACTCTAGTTTTTCTAGCTCTCTTTGTCTGAGATGGGGTAGGTGTAGCCATGGTTTTTAAACTTAAAATGCTTAATGCAATTGGGGGCTTGATAGGCTGGTGGCTGGGTTTAAGTGGACAACAATATCGACAATCACGGTTTTTGCGTTTATCTGTGCTTAAAAGATAACCTATATGTTTTGAAAACTAGTCTTGAATTCTGATTCCATTGCAATATATATATTTTTCGGGGACCAAAAAGGTTTAAGTGTGAGGATATTTGATATGGTTTAAAATATACATGATATTATATAAATATTTCCTACAGTTTCAAGTATTTTGAGCCAGTTTTTTATTGAATATATTTTTATTTGGCTCATAATTGGATTTTAAAGATTAATTTTTTAAATGAGCTAAATTAAAGTATCTATGCTAAACTTGAGACCACAATGGCATCAAAGTAATTATTGGTTTAATAAATGGCCACATATTTTTTGGAGTTTCATGTTCAAATGCTTATTAAAAGATAAAATTTCACGTTAACCATGCTCCAATTACTTATGAGTTTTATTTCTCTACAAAGTGCAGGAGAGCTCATTGTACAATTTTAAATGGACCCCAAGGCTAAGCAAGCAAACAAAAAGAAAAAGAGATTTGGGCCTATGAAATTAAACTTGTTGGTGGAGTTTGGAGTGGGGCTCAAGTTTTGTTAATTATAGAGAGTTATTAAAAACCCTAATATATATTAATATAAAGAGACACGATATAGAGGGGAGCCGGCTACTGTTTTAATGATTTTTTCTGGTCGCAAGGTGTAAAGGAGCCCCAAGTTAATACATTAATTGTTGAGATTTGGTTTGGTGATTTGTGGTGGGGAGCTCACGAAAGGCAAGGGTAAAAAAGAAAGCAGAAATCATAATAATATATATTAAGTTCGCGACTACTGTGATGGCAGACAAAGCAAAAGACATATATAATACTCTTTGAGGGGGGCCTGTGCACAAGAATTGTGATTGTCAAAGAAACCGAAACTAAAAGCATACATAGTTGGTTTGTTTTATTATCTTTTTATTAGGAATTATTTTTTTGAACTATTATTTACTTTTGTTTCGTATTTAATTATGAGTAGCTAAACCTTTATAATACCAAGGTTTTGGTTGAACACTATGTTAGTTTAATGGTTTGACGAACTACTATTGATTGTTGGTTGATTTAGTATTATGGTAAAGTTTTTAATTGATTTGTTCACAATATTGTTGAGTGATTTAATCTAGTTTATTATTATAATATTTATTCCACTTATGTTTAATAGTTTTTGGTGATTGTCAGACACATGATTAGGTTGTTTACTTTGTGTTTTCAACTTGTTTGCGGTTTATGGTCGAAATAATCGTAGGAGTAATTTATAAAAGTTTAGACCGGGAGGTGATTTAGTGTTGTGTCATCTTTGTCTTTTGCTGGTTTAGGTTATAATTGCACGGGAGTGAGTTATCCCAGGTCCCTTAAAATTATTGTGATACAAGTTGTGTTCAAGTTAATTAAAAATACCCCCTTTATATTAATATATATTGTATTCAAAGAGACCGGGAGGTGATTTGGGTTTTGGGGTACCATAATATTATTAGGCAAGGTGAGACCGAAAGGTGATCCAAACCTTTAACAATTGAGCTTCACATGTCATTAAAGTTCTAGGGTGTCGTTGGTGAGGCCGGGAGGCGATCTAGCGTATTTTAGTGGTCTTTAATGTCATATTTTTAAGATATTGTTTTTCAACAAAGTCAAGTTCGTTAACTATTAATTTTAAATAGTGGGATTCCATTACCTAGGTAGTCGTTTTTCATATTTGTTTTAAAACCTGTTTTTTATAAAGTTTTATTTTTAGTTTAATTATTAATTACTTTAGTTTTATTAGTTTAATTAATATAAAAAAATTATAAAAAATCAAAAGAAAGTCGAGGTTAGTAATCTTTTAGGTTTAATAATAAGAGTTTACCCATGGTGTCCAAGGTTCGATATTCGTTCTTACTTTCTAGCTACATTGCGTTCGGTACACTTGCCGATTGTGTGTGGTTTTTTTTAGATGAATTCGGTAAAACTTGGTTTTTAATATTTTATACGTTTTTCACACATCAGAGTCACATGCACAAATTTTAATTCGATATTTTTAGTACATAGCTACCCCAAATTCCCTAAAACGCACTTCCTCATCTTATCCGATTTACAATCAATCCTCGCCTATTATTATATCCTTTAATCATATGATTTGTCGTTATGTGAACCTATTGATGTGTATAGTTATTTTAGAATGTTATGGACATATAAGTCTGTTCCCAACGTATAAGTCTTATACGCATGTATAAGTCTTATACGTTGTAGACTTATACGCCCATAGGCCAACATGTATAAATAGGTGAAACTTTATCATATTTTGAAATCTTTTGGTGAAAATACTTTGAGAATCACTTGTACTATCTGACATTGTTATATTCAAGAGTGATTGTTAAGATGAATTGCTATGTATTTTATTCCTTTGTGATTTGTTTCTGCCTTATAGCTTAGTATAGTAACACAATGTACTTGGTCAGTATCGTATTGAACTTACATGTATACGATGGCATCTTATGATCCGGCAACCGGTCTTTCATCATTTACTACTACAGTGAATCTTTATGATGTGTTTTACCACAAGTTCTACCAAGATCTCTCTAACTCTCTGCTCCAAAATTGGCTATAAAACAAGTCCAAATGCAGCAGTTCAAGACACACCAAATACCAACATCTCTCTAACTCTGTACTCCAACATTGTTCCGTTTTCGTTTCAGGCAAGTGATCAAGTCTGACAGTATGATGCTATTGCTTCGAACTGGCGTACCCTGAGAACAGACTGCGAATCTATTTAAGGGAATTGTGTCAAACACAAGCCCGGTTCACTGTTAGCATTTTTTGCTTATTCTTTTACTATTACAGGTTTCATTCATGATTTCTAACAACAAGTTCGTTTGAAATTTAAATCATGACAATATTCTACCATGATAAGTAGCCTAGGTTTGTTTCTTTTTATTTGTTAGCATAATTACTAACTAAAGAATTTAGCCATTGAATTTCATCTTTCCGTTTACCTCAAGGTATAAGATCATCTAATGAGGCAAATGCAAGCTTAAGCTTGTTAAAGAGGTATGCGTATTATTGCCCATCCAAACATACATTATACTAAAATGGATATTTGGAAGTTTGTTTTTAACAATTTAGTTGTATTGAATTCATAATAGGGGCAAAGAAAACGTTGAAAGTGTTATTGAAGCTTTGAAAGAAGATGAATATCTACAATAAAGAGGGTTAGCTAGGCTATCAACTATCGGTTGGTTGAGTAAGTTGATGTAAACAATACATAACTTTATAATAAAAAATTACATTAATAACAACAACATCAACAAGAGGTTACTTATTAGTTTAATAATAATATACTACTAAGGACCAATACATGATTTCTATAAAATTTTAAGAAACCTTCATCCATCCTTCGTGTTTACTTGTTAATGCTTGTAAAACCCTTTGTCACAAGGGTGAACCTCTAGGCAGGAGTGGGGCTGCTAGGAACTCCGGCTTAGTACTGAAGAAAGTGAATCCCAAGAAGGATAGTGATGTCGAACTGTCGATGACACCGAAATCTTTAAATATCATATATGTACTATTTTCAAGTCTTGTATTTTATTTTCAAGTAATAGATTTATGTTATTTTTATTTTAAGAGTTAAGTTAGTTATATATAAGTTTACATCTCATGTGTGAGTGCCACAAAGTGATTTTTTAATATTTTATTAGGTTTATTGATGTACAATCAAAGTATCAATCGGGTAGGGTAATTGAAATAAAAAAAAATGGTAAAATTAGATATGCCACTCGAGAAAATAATGTCAGTCTGAAAACATCACTCTTGAGATGCCTAATCGAGCTAGTTAGATGAATCAACTTTACTAAAAATCCATTGAGAAACATTAACCATAAATTTTTTTTAACTTAAACTCACTATCTATAACGTATTCCCGTATAGTTTTCATAGGAACGTAAATACGGTTACACCACGAAAGAAATAAACAAACACGAGGATTTAACTTAAACTCACTGTCCTTAATTATTAGAGGATTAAAAAATTCTACATGTGTTAGGATTAACTCACACATGAACTGAACAAAAACATGAAGGCAATAAACGAACACGAGTTTTTAACGTGGTTCGGTCTAAACTGATCTACGTTCACCGGTGGCAACTAGGTATTCTTTATTAAGTGACAAGGGATTACAGGTACATAACATCAAATATATAGAGATACGACTGGGGTTTGTATTTTATTAAACAAGAAATCTAAACCGGATCGGGCTTCGGTCTGGCCATCCTACACATGTATACCCTTTGGACTTCAAATAATAAACCGGGCCAACAAGGCCTACGAACCCAACAATTTCCCACTCGGAGGCCTTGAGAAATCTCGCTTGCACTCCCGATTGTACTTCTATAATCCGAACATTAAACATCTTTTAGTTTCGACCACTTTCTCATCACTTAACCTGAAGGTCCGATGAAGCTCCCCGGAGCCCAACACATCAGTCATAGTTAAAACTGCTCCTGACCCGTTCTCTATCCATACCGGCTCTCACTGTAACGAACTACCGGATCCTTGATATATCCCGAGAATAAGCACTCTCCAAATTCAGCAAGTAATCCATTAGAGAGACTTTTATAGCTGGAATATTAGTTTTCTTTATCCACTATTGACCCGAAACTGTAAATGAAACACGACTTGTGCTTCGACCGCTATGATGTCCACCAACTAATTTAATCTTCCTAGCTTGTTCATCATGAATCTTCACTTTGCCTCTGGGTTTGTTACTTGCAAAATGAACCATCTTCTTCCCACAAGATTCTATGAAACGGACTTTGTCTTTCATCAAAACTGGATCCACTCCTTTCAGTGACATATAAAACATATACGACCAACCCATTTCCTTGCAACGAGCTACCACGAGATTCCCTTTGACTACCTTCCACTGCCCATTACCGAACTTAACATCGCGCCCTTGGTCAACCAACTTCCCAATTGAAATGAATCGTTTCTTCAAACTTGGAATAACCCTCACATGTTTCAAAGTCCAAGAAGTATCGGATGAAGTTATCAAATCAACATCTCTCATACTCGTAACCTCTAAAATATAATCGTTCGCTAGTCAAACCTTTCCAAAATCCCCAAACTTATGATTCTTCATCGTTTCACTACAGTGAGTGGCATGAAATGATGTACCACAATCCATCATCCAAAGCCTTCTCACTAGTTGCCCTGTCATCTTTGTTGTCTTCTGCAACATTCACCTCTTTCTTACCATTCAGACAATGATTCATATAGTGTCCCTTCTCTTTACAACTCCAGCATTCAATATCTTTATGAGTCTTAGACTAACTCCTCTTCCTGCTCCCACTGCCTCTTTGTTTTCCCCTACCTCTACCTTATGTGACTAATATATTTGTTGATGATTAACCTGAACTTCTGCGTCTTGAATCTTCTTCAAGAATCAAATCCCGAATCCCATCAAAAGTAGCTTTTGTGGATAAACTACAAACCGCAAAGATGATAATAACAACAAGCTTTGAGACCAACTATCGGGCAAAGATGACAATAACAATTAGCCTTGAGTTTCATCATCAAATTTAATGCCGACTGACACTAAGCGGGATAGGATTTAATCAAGATAATTGATATGTGTTGTAACTGACCCCCACCCTCTTTCATTCTAGTTGTCACTAGCTTTATGATAAGATAGACCTTATTTGCTTCTGAAGGCTTCCCATACATGTTGGATAGTGCCTTCATCATACCACGCGCTGTGGTTTCCTAGATGATGTTAAACATCACATCTTCCGACAACGACAAAGTAATACAAGCCTTAGCTTTCTTGACTAACTTCTTCCAATCTCATCTGACAACTTTTATGGTTTTTCATCCTCAAGCACTACATCCAAGTCTTTCTGACAAAGTAGCGCTCCAATCTGCATCTTCAACCAACTAAACTTTTGTCCATCAAAATTCTGTACCGAACCCTTTCCGTCTTCTACCATGACAATGACTCAAATGAAAAACTCTATAAAAAACAGAGACGGACACAACAATGGCACATGCCTGAATTTAATGGTTGTTCTATTGGACTCTTTTTAAAAATCAACTTATTTAAACATGCAACGGAATAACCAACTAAAAATCAGAAAAAAAAACTTGAAACTTGAAACTGAAACAAAAAAACCTGACAAACGCGGTTGGCACCGGTTTTTCTTTTCGTTAAATAACTTCTTCTGATTGATGACCGTTTTTCAACAAAAATAGGATCTTGATTTAGGCACCCCACTCGATTAAAACACCAAATAAAAAGTTGCACCCAAAGATTCTGGCCCACAAAAACTGGGCTCCTGCCCTTGTAAACACATCCCAATTAAACCCGCCCAAAAAGGAAAAAAATAAATGATTTACTATCCCGCGCAAGCTAGCTCCTGCCTTTCTCCGTTGAAAGATGCAAAGAATTGGCTGAAAAGTAATTGTTTTCCAAACAAACCCCAAAGACTCCAATCAACGATTAGTCTTTAACTACCTAGACCGCTCAGAAAATTGTGACAGTCGATTCTTAGCAGCGATCAATAGGGTTGCGAAAGAAAGACTTTGAACGGCAGCTACTGGTTACGACAGCAAATAGTGGCAACAACAGAAATCTGTGGCGGCGAGAATCAGACAGTAGAAGTGGAGGAACCCTAGTGACTGCTAGCGGTGATGCGGTGGTTTAGGAACTGGTTCTTTATGTTCTTTTGTGATCTCGGAACTAAGCTCTTTATACCACTTGTCAGAATTAACTCACACACGAACTGAACACAAACATGAAAGCAATAAAAAAACACGAGGATTTAATGTGGTTTGGTCTAAACTGACCTACATCCACAAGTGGCAACTAGGTATTCTTTATTGAGTGACAAGGGATTCTGTTGAGTCAAAGATTTGACCAAAGTGAGATATATGGAAGATTGGAATCTTCTCAACCTCCTCAGAATTCGCTAAGTATGGTTCCGGGCACACCTTAGACCTCCGAGCAAGCTTTTACTTAGCCGGGTACGATATTTTGTCTATCGGGCAAGATTATCTTCAAGTAGTCTTCTTTAGTGGATATCAGAGCAAGGTTTGCAAATTAGTGCATTGCCGGGAAAGTTTCACAAGTTTATGTAAATCCGGGCAAGGTTCACTTTATCAAGCAAGTCTGTTCTTCATAACCAAGTATAGTTCACTCCCGAGTAAGCTTTTGGCTAACTAAGTCCATGAAGGCAAGTGATTGGAAGACCGGGCAAGGTATTCATTAATAATAGTGGTTCGGACAAGCTTGATGATTTAATGTAATATCCTTAAGTAATATCGGGCAAGGCTCAACTCAAGCAAGGAACAGTACTGCCGAGTACACTTTGTTAATAGGTTATTTTATAGCAAGGAATTGAGATGGACCATTGAAGAACAAGGTTGCTCGTAAGGGTTTGTCGGGCAACGTCTGGCAAAGTCAAGAAGACTAAAGTCTACCCGGTGAGTATTTTACTTGGTAAAATACTCTTCAAGTAAAGTCTACCCAGAAACTGATCCCGAGCACACTTCTATGTTACCAAGTTGTGAAGGATGGCAGAGTACATAGCCTACTCGGAGAATGAAGATTGATGAAAAGCTTACCCGGAAGACTTGTTTTACACTTAGAATATTTTGTGATTATGTAATTTGAATATGTATTAATGTTTGGGGTTTCTAGAAGGATGACAGTTGTCCTAGGTTGGTAGGCCTATAAATAGAATGTTTTAAGGCACGCCACCTACGGACCAACGACGGATTTGAGCCTTTACACTTTTCAGATAAGAAAGAATATTTTCTTGAAAGTGACGGCCGTCCTAGGATTCGTACGGATAAACCTTCCTTCAAGAAACCCCAAATAGATTATCGTTTGTATGATTAATATTATATAAATGGAAATCTTTTGAGTGAATCTTGTTTGTGTTGGTTACCTTTGAATATTGATTAAGCAACCGTATGTTTGTTATTGATTCCGCCTTTAAAAAACGGAAATCTTTCTAAATATAGCAACCCGTTATTAACTCCCTTGTCGACACATCTATTTGTGTGAGTTATGACATGATTTAGTAAGATCCAGCTAAAATCGGGGATCTGACAAGTGGTGTCAGAGCTTGTTGCTACTATTTTGGAAAGATCGTTGCTGATTGAAGATTTGAAGAAGAATGACGTAAGCAGACCACTGTTACATTGAAAAGTGACGTCAGCTGCTCTGTTTTTCATTTTTCTTCCAGATTTACAATCATTTGGTGTTTTCTCTTCCTTACTCTGTTTAAAGTTTTAATTTTTACATATAAATCTTGTTCTAATCGCATCAGACAACTCAGATCTGAACAACCGGTTTTCAGATCTGATTATTTTTCGACTCGGTTTTTACAAAGAAACTACTTTTGATTTCTTAAAAATGTCTGGTTACAAAGAACAAGAAGTGTCTACTAACAAGATTCCTAGACTGTATGGACAAGAAAATTTCACTAAATGGAAGGTCTTGTTTGAAGCAGCCGTATGCTACAATGATGTTGATATGTGGAATTCCATCAAGAATGATCCTCAAGGGGAAGTTGAAGAAGGTGTAAATCCGGCAGCAACTGCTGCTGTGAGAGAAATGATGAGAAAAGTAGATGACAAGGATTTAGCTATGTTGAAGCTAGGTCTGTCTTGGGAAATACTTACCAAGGTTGCACATCATCCCAATGCCAAGGCAATGTATGATGCAATACTTGAAATGTTTGAGGGAAATGTTGAGCTCAAAAACATCAAGAAGCAGATATTGAAGCAGCAGCTAGAAAGATTTAAGTATAAAGAAGGAGAAAGGTTGAAGTCTATTCTGGAGAGGTTCTTATCAATAGTGAATGATCTCAGAACCACAGACTATGTCATGACTGACTTTGACCTTAATACCAAGCTGCTCAACTCTATGCCAAAGGAATGGTACACTGCTTGCAAATTCATCCTTCAGAAGCACAACTTCAATGACTTGAAATTGGATGATGTAGTGTGCTTTCTTCAAGCTGCAGAGATAGAGATGATAGAGAATGAGATGATTAAAGAGGAAAGACCCTGCTTCAATGTTTCAAATGCATTGATTGCACCTATGGGTAATTTGACTACCAAGAATCAACAGCAGATTCCTATTATTGAAGAACCTGTTGAACTTAATTCTGATACTCCAAAATCATTTGTTGGTGGTAGCACAAGTAATCATGGAAACCAGCAAAGATTCAATGTGCAGCGGATTGATGACACTGATTCTGCCTCTATGGCAAGTGGGAATGTTCCTCACACTAGTGGTGGAAATGGTCAAAGCAGTGATACACAGGCATTGCTTTCAATGTTTACTAAGTCATATAATGCATTTGTTGCAAAGAATTTAATTCACATAAGTGTAGTACAAGATGATCTTGAGCAGATAGATGCTGATGACTTGGAGGATATGGATTTGAAGTGGCAAGCAGCTATGTTGGCTCTTGGAAGCAAAAGGTTATATAACAGGACAGGTAGGTCACTCCTATCAGGGCCAAATGAAAGAATTGGTTTTGACAAGTCAAAGGCCATTTGCTATAACTGTCAACAGCCTGGTCATTTTGCAAGAGAATGTAATATGCCAAGAAACTTCCAAGTGAACCAATTTCAGAACCAACCAAGAAATCAGCAATCTCAACATCAACAGCAGCCTCAATATCAGCAGAGACCTAACACCAACAACTTCAACAACAATCCCAACAACAACTATAATCCCAACTTCAACAACTTCCAACCTCAAATGAATAATCATGATCCAGGAGTTCCTCAGAATCAAGGTTTTTAGGGAAACAACAACCAAAACCTTCAAAATATTCCTAACAACACTGTTCCAGCCAACCAAAACCAGAGCAGAAATCAAGGAAATGTTGCTGTAACAACACAGCATGAAAGTAACTTTGATTGGAGAAATCATGAAGAAGATATTGCAGATGATATCAAGAAGACAAATGTGGCATTCATGGCCATAATTGAGAAAGAAACTAGATCATCATCTCAGGTACATTCTGCTCCTACTATTGATTTAACTGAAGCTATCAATGAACTGAAAATGAAAGTAGGCAAGCTGGAAAGTGAGTGTTTTAAGAAACAAAGTATCATCAATGCATATGAGGCAAGTGAACTAGTGAGTGAAGAAAGAATGAAAAGTTTGGAAGAAGACTGTGTAAACAATTACAGAGCTCAGAAGAGATTCACAACTGAAATAGATGGGTTGAAGAAAATGATTATAGAAGAGAAGGTGTTGAACACAAAACTGCTAGCTGACAATGAATTCTTGAAGAACTTGGTCTCCACTGGAAATATTTGTGGAATTCTAAACCAAGTTAAGGAAGAAGACAAGTACAAAGCAGTACCACCACCTTTCAACAACAACTTTATGCCAAAAGTTGATAAAGAGAAAAGAAATGCTTATCTACAACAATTCAAAAATATTTTTCAAGACAAAGAAGAACTTGTGGATTTGTATAAGAATGTTGAGGTGAGTGAAGAAGGAGAGTTTGTTGTGAAGAAAGATTTGAAAGAAGAAAAGTCAATTGGAGTTCAAGTCTCAGAAGATGACTTTGGGTCTGATGATTTGAACCAAGATGACTTGAGTGATTTAAGTGATCAAATCACTGATGAGGAAATCAAAGCTGCTGAAATAGGAAGAAAATTCAAGAAGCCAGAATCCATTGACAAACTTCCAATGTATCCACCTGTCACATCAAGAATGAAGAAACAGAATGAAAGAACAAAGAGAGAACATGTGTCCTTTGACATATGTGAAAAGAAGAAGATAAATTACAATGTTGTAAGGCCTCCAAGCCAAGAAGTATTGGAAAGGATAAAACAGAACAACAAGAAAAGGGTAAAAGAAGATGTGAATGTTGAAAACTTTATCCCAGTTTATCCTATTTTCTCTAATCATGAAGTCCTTGATATTGGAGAAGTGGAAACTATGGAAGAATATGAAAAGATACAATCAAGACACAGAATAAATCAAGATGAAGAACCACTGAATAATCAAAAAATTGTGTTTGTAAAGAGCAAGACTGAAAGACAAGACATCAAGATTGAGGAATTTGTCCCTTTCTCAATCAACTTTGATAGTCTAAAGAATAAGAAGACTATTGGAGTCAAAGAACCAAGACCAAGTGAGAGATTCAAGAACAAAAAGATCATGAGAAATATAAAGGAAAGGTTTGGTGCAAGAAGTGTGATGAGTACGGTCATCATACAGACTCTTGTAATGAAAGACTCAAATTCAAGCCTTTTCATGTCCCAGATGGAACAAATTATGGACAAGACTTTGTGGCCTACAAAATGAAGTATGAAAAATACTTGGGTATGGGAAAGGTTTGTGAAGAGGAAGTTCTGAATAATGAGAGCCAAAAGCATTCAATGAAAGCCAAGAAACATGTGGATAAACCTGTTAAAAGGGGTAAATCTCCTGTGAAGCATGTGAAAAATGTTAAAAAGGGCTCTCAACCCTTGAGAATAATCCCTAAAAAGGATACTCAATCTGTCAAATTTGATAGTTCTCAAGGATCATCAAGCAGTGAGAAGACAAGAAGAAAAGATGCATATCCTAGAAAGAAACCAACAGAACTCGCTGGTGATGAAAAGTTTCTGATGAAACATGGATTTGAACCTAAAAGATTCCTTTGGAAACCTAAGGCTGAAACCAAAGTTGAGACAATTCCTGATGTGAGAGACTACTCTGAAAAGAAAGACTATGTAGTGAATGAGTGTCTCACTGCATCAGAAGACTGTCTAAGCTCAACATCATTTGTTAAAACCCCAAAAGAGTGTGGTTATGAAACAAACAATTCAGACAATATAGAAATCACTCATGAAGATCCTGAACCAACAACACTCACTTCCCAAGCTGTGTATGAAACCGAATCTGATGAGCTACAAGTTGATATAGCTTGCACTTCATCACTCAACTAATCAAACTATTTCTTATGTGCACTTGGGAGTGATGAAAATGGTGGCACAGTCCACTCCTCTGAATGACATATGGTACATGGATAGTAGATGTTCTAGGCACATGACTTGTGACAAGAGGTCTCTTGTCAATTATGAAGAAAAGTTTGAAGGTCCTGAGCATTTGGGAGTGATGAAAATGGTGGAAAGATTGTTGGAAAAGGAATCTTAACAAATGAAAAAGTTTCATTTGATAATGTGTTTCATGTTGAAGGTCTTCATTACAATCTACTGAGTATATCACAAATGTGTGATAAGGGATACAAAGTCAGTTTTGATGATTCACACTGTTTCATTCTAAAACCTGAGTTTGTGATTCCACCTGAAATGATTATGATGATGGCACCAAGAAATGGCAACTTGTATGAATTGAATATGAAAGAAGCTGTTTCAAGAGGAGGTGCATGTTTTGTTTCTAAAGCCACTGAAAAAGAATCAAAATTGTGGCATAGGAAACTGTGTCATGTGAACTTAAAAAACATGAATAGACTAGTCAAAGGTGAGCATGTCATAGGCTTACCTACAAGAGAGTTCAAATTGGAAGATCATTGCAATTCATGCCAAAAGGGAAAACAACACAAATCTACTCATAAGCCAAAGCTCATCAACTCAATTGATCAAGTACTTGAATTACTCCACATGGATCTCTTTGGTCCTGTGAGTGTGCCAAATATAGGGAAGAAAAGATTTTGTCTTGTGATCATTGATGACTCTTCAAGATATACTTGGGTCTATTTCCAAAGTACCAAGGATGAGACTACAGAGTTGATTAAGGGTTGTGTAACAATGATTGAGAATAAATTGATTAAGAAAGTTAAATGATAAGAAGTGACAATGGTACTGAGTTCAAGAATGGAGTTATGCGAGAATTTTGTACAGAAAAGGGAATACTTCAACAATTCTCAACTCCTAGAACTCCTGAACAAATGGTGTTGCAGAACGAAGAAATAGAACCTTGATTGAAGCTGCAAGAACCATGTTAGCATATGCTAATTTACCTGTCACTTTTTGGGCTGAAGCCATAAATACAGCCTTCTATGTTCAGAACAGGGTACTTGTTAACAAAGGCATAACAAAACTCCATATGAAATATTTCACAACAAAAAGCCATATATCAAGTTTTTCAAGCCCTTTGGATGCAAATGTTTTCTTCTGAACACTAGGGATTATTTGAACAAGTTTCAAACAAAATCTCTAGATTGTTTCTTTGTTGGATATTCTACACACTCAAAAGCTTACAGAGTATATGTGAAAGACCATTTGAGTGTTATAGAATCATCTGACATCATTTTTTAATGAGATTCAATTCAATACAGTTGATGGTGCAGCATGGCTGTTTGATCATGAGAAGTTGATAAGGTCCTTCAAGATTTATCCTGAAGACTTTGATGACTCATTCTAAAAGACCAGTGTAGTTGATGAGAAAAAGAATAAAACATTGGACTTGGAAGAATTGTGGAAGAAGGTTGCCAGAAAAGAAAAGGAATATACTTTTGTAAAGAATTCCTCATGTGACATTGTTGAACAAGTTCAAGAAGATAATCAAGAAAACAATCACAGTCCTAAACATGATCATACTGAGATAAATCAAGACAATCAAGATGTACAGAATGATCAAGTTCATAATGAGGGAGACACAAGCAACCAAGCAAGTGAAGAAGTAGCTGCATCTACTGCAATATTTCAAGATCTATTTCAAAGACTGAATTTAGAAAACAATGGTGAATCTACTTCAGGACAACATAATGATGAAGCACCAGAATTTCATGATGCAGAAACTGATTTGATCATTGAAGTACCAGATCTCAATGAAACAAAACTTGACACAAATTTGTCTACAGATATGATTGTACAAACTCCTTATGTGGAAAAGAATCATCCTTCTGAAAACATCATTGGATATTTGCATGAAAGAGTTACAAGAAGTCATTCTGAAATTGCAAACATCTGCCTTTACTCCTGCTTTCTATCCCAAATAGAGCCAAAGAACATTGCTCAAGCACTAAAAGACAATAGTTGGGTGGAAGCAATGCAAGAGGAACTGGCACAGTTCAGAGACCTACATGTGTGGGATCTTGTTGATAGGCCAAGAGACATATATGCATTAGGAACCAAATGGGTTTTTAGAAACAAAAGGGATGAAAGGGGTTTGGTGATTTTGGAATAAAGCTAGACTTGTGGCACTAGGATGTCTTCAAGAAGAAAGAATAGACTTTGAGGAAGTCTTTGCACCAGTTGCAAGACTTGAAGCTATCAGGATCTTTCTTCCATATGCTGCCTCAAAGAACATTAAAGTGTCCCAGATTGATGTTAAGTCTGCATTTCTAAATGGAAAGATTGATGAAGAGGTGTATGTAGCTCAACCTTCAGGTTTTGAGGATCCAATGTATCCAAACAGGGTATATAAGCTAAAAAAGCCCTTTATGGATTGCATCAGGCTCCTAGAGCATGGTATGATGAGCTTTCAAATCATCTACTTGAAAATGGTTTTAAAAGAGGAGCCATTGACAAGACACTCTTCTACAAAAGAAAGGGATCAGACTTGCTTCTGTTACAAGTGTATGTGGATGACATCATCTTTGGATCTACAAATGAACATATGTGCATGGAGTTTGAAGGGGTAATGAAGTCCAAATACAGCATGAGCTCTGTGGGAGAAATAAACTTCTTTCTTGGATTACAAGTTCAACAAAAAGCTGAAGGGATCTTCATTCACCAAAATAAATATGTGCAGGACATCTTAAACAAATTCAACTGTAATGAGTACAAAACTGCTTTAACTCCAATGGACACTAAAGAAAAGATGATTGAAGATGAAAAGGGGGAGCATGTGGATGAACATGAATATAGAGCCAAAATTGGATCTCTGATGTATCTTACTGCAACAAGACCAGATATCATGTTTTTTGTATGTGTGTGTGCAGGATTCCAATCAAGTCCAAAAGCCTCCCACATGAATGTTGTTAAAAGAATATTCAGATATTTGAAGGGAAGACCAGACTTAGGGATTTGGTATCCAAAGAACCAATATTTTGATCTAATTGCATATATAGACATTAATTATGATGGCTGTAACATGAGCAGAAATTCAACCTCAGGAGGATGTTAATTTTTGGGTGAAAGGATAGTGTCATGGCAATGCAAGAAGCAGACTACTATCTCAATCTCTACTGCAGAAGTTGAATATGTTGTTGCATCTGCCTGCTGTGCACAAGTTCTATGGATTCAAAATCAGATGCTGGACTATGGTTTGAATTTTCTGAACACCCCTATTCTTATTGACAATACTGCTACATATTTTACTGTTAAGAATCCAGTTCAACATTCTAAAACTAAGCACATTGAAATCAGACATCACTTCATCAAAGATTGTAGTGAAAAAGGTTTGATTGAAATGCAAAGAGTTGATACAAGTGACAATTTGGCTGACCTATTCACCAAACCACTTGATAGAACCAGGTTCAACTTTCTTCTGAAAGGCCTGGGAATGATCAACTCTGATGAAATCTGATTAAGGATGTGTGCCTAGTTGTGTGCCTCTATGTGCTAACTGATTATTCTATTAGAGGTCACACATAATGAATGATTAGTGAATATGCTTGATTATGTTGCTTGATATGTTAACTGTTATGTGCTTTAACTAATTTTGTGTGCAAAGTTTAACATGATTGATTTGATTGATATGTTTGCATGTTTATCAGTTGATATGCATTTGTGATGTTAGGATAAGTGTTTTTGTTATGAATTACTAGTTGACTTAAGCTTATCTGACATCACTGCTTAATTGCTTGAATATGTGCATTATTTGATCTTATGATGTTATTAAGATAGGATAGCCCTTGAATGATAGAACTGTCTACTTGTCTTGATAATATTAAGTTTGATTAAGATTTGAGTATGTTACAACTGTTTATGTCAAAATGAGTCTTATGTCAAAAATAAGTGATAAAATGAAGTTTTCTAATGAATTTTGCATAAATACTTTATTTTGGTCAAGACATGAGCAAGTTGATTAATGGTGCAGAGATATGATAAGATTATTCAGTTCAAGCTTTAAAGAAGCTTAAAAGAAGGAGTTTTAAAGAAAAGTCTCAAGTAGTTGTTTTTGCTGAAAACTATGTCATTTGCCCAGTTGGAAGGATATGCACCTGTGTATGTTTGGTCCTTGAATCTCTACATATTCAAAGGATAGCCATTAACCTGATATGAATGCATTTGGGGCAATTATGGCTTGTTTCTTATTCCTTCACTTAAAACTATGTCAATAGCTCTGACTTTGAAAGGACATATATTCACATGTATGTTTGGTCCTGTTGACCACTTGTGGTCAAACAGGATAGCCATTTGCCTGACAATGAAGAGATATTGGGGTAATTGAATATTAAACTGTTCAAATTGGGAAATGATAGTACATTGTCTACTTAGCCAATCATATGGATTTAATAGGCTGAAAGGGCCTTAGTATAGTCATTAACATGTATGGTTGCTTTCCCATGATGATGTAAAATCTAAGGTGATATAAACATAATGAAAATGCTAATCTTTATGTGGAGATACATAGTTGTCTTTGTATGTCTCAAGGTAAATCTCTCCAAATGATAGGCAGAAAAGTGATTACCCAGTCATACACAAGCCTGTTGTTATTTGGTCAACCAAAAATGAAACATCTTTAAATATGACAAAGAACATGTGTTTGAAAATTTGAGAAAATATTAAAAACAAGGGGAAGAATAAATAAATCAACCAAAAGTTGATAAGTGTTTTAAATATTTTATCAAACAAGAGGGTTACAACTAAGAACTACAAAGATGTTGACAAAATCTGTCTCATTTTGAATGAAAGGCCTGTTATTTAACAGTAAGTCCAACGTTCAACCTTTATATATGTTTGAAAATCAAAAATACAAAAAGATTCAATAAGTTCTGTCATACAAAAATAAGTTTTGACCAAATACAGGAGTTTGGAGTCAAATTGGGGTGATCTGGGGAAAGCCAAATAAGCTTTGAGAAAAAATATGAGACATCATAGCACAGTGTTGACCACTAATGCATTATGCTACTAAATGAACCTTAATCATATCACCAAATAAATGAAACTCATGATAAGTTTATACCTGCTGTTAACCTATCTAAGTTGTCATAATAATACTGAGAATGAAGTATTGAGAAAGCTACTTAGTCAATATGATCCCATTCTTGAGATCTTTTCTGAAAATGGAACAAACTACTTTGAAGAGAAATATAACTAAATTTGATCTCTAAATGCACCATTTGCTCTTAAACTATGATCTGAAATGAAAAATATATTTTGAAAAAGTGGTTTAAGTCAAAAAGTGTTGCATTTTGCCTTTAATAGGTTGAATATGTTAGTTCGGGTAAGGTTTGATGTTTTATAACATTTCCGGGCACAAAACAGTTGAATATGTTTGAATATGTTAGTTCGGGTAAGGTTTGATGTTTTATAACCTTTCCGGGCACAAAACAGTTGAATATGTTTGAATATCTATATCGGGTAAGGTTTGATGCTTTATGACCTTTCCGTGCAAGCTTAGTCATTTTTGACTAAGTTTATGACTTTCGGGCATGCTTTAAAGTGTTTACACTTTCCGGGTAGAGTACACTGTTGTACTCATTTCCCGAGCAAGCTTGAAGTCTTGAGATTATTATGTGTTATAGCTAGCTTTTAACAAGAAATTCTTGTTTCGGGCAAGCTTTGCATTTTATATGTTGATTGTTAGTTCAAGAAAACTTTGTGAACTTAGGATTAGTACACTGAGTAACTTTGTGATTTGTGTGAATATGTTGTTAGGAAAGGTTTGTTAACCTTTCCGGGCACACTTAGATATTATTGTTTAAGTTTGTCATTTTCGGGTATGGTTTGACATGTTGAAATCCCTCGGGTAGGGGCATACCTGATGATTGAATATGTGTATCCTAGCAAGCTTAGTGCTAACATAGGGTATTCGGGCAAGAGTTTTGAAATTTTAGACTATAGCACACTTAAATGTTTATGTGTTTTAATTTCATTCCTAGCATGCTCTGTGATATTTGTGTTTATGATTTCGTTTGAGATTACAAGTGTTTCCGGGAAAACTTTGTTTTCCGGGCATACTTTATATTTCGGGTACACTTCTGTTCCCTCAATATACTTGGTAATTTCAAAACTTGACTTTCCAAGTACACTGTCTGCTAGAAGTCCTTTTCCGGGCACACTTTGTACTATAGGAAGGTTATTCGGGTATACTTGGCATAAGAATGTTGTTCGGGCACACTATACTTCAGAAAGGTTGCTCGGGCACACTATGCTTCCAAGTATGCTTGATTGAATATGTTTCTTTTTTTTATGATTGATTGATTATGATCCTTATTCCAATAGGGTTTATGCTAGATTAAGTCAATTAATTTGAATTCAAGAAATTTATACAGGGATCTTAATTGATTCCTAGTAAGAATGATTATTTGATATTTCATACTTGATTATTTGTCTTGTGATTAATTTCTCAAGAAATCTAGTATTTCGGGTAAGCTTTCTTCATAGTGTCTTGACTTTAAATTACTTAGCTTGACCAAGCAAGGTTTGTAAGTGAAAAGGATCGGGCAAACCTTGTAAATTTAAATATTACCAGGCAAGGTTTGATATTTTATCGGGTAAGATTTGTTTAAGTGGACATATACCGAGTAGACTTTGCAAAGATTTACTTTTCCGAGTAAGGTCTGCTTAACTTAAAAGATAAATACTTTTAATATATCAAGTGGATAATGTTACTGTTTGACAGCTAATAATTCACAAAATGACAAAAGGCATTTAAAACCCACTTTCAAAAGGTATATAAGAGGGAGTTAGGCAAAATTTTCAACATTACTTTTCCCTCTCTCTCTTCCACTGCAACTGCTTACTCGCAAAGAAACCTAAACCGACTTATCGCATTCATCTTTAATCCAAGCCCTAACTTGAATTAGCCCTCTAATTCTGACTCGGTAAGCAATAATAATATGTTTTCCGATCACGATTAGACGATAATGGGCTTTGATTATGTATCTGATTACTAATATTCTGTTTCTGTGTTTAGGTTATAAATTTGTCGAAGAACAGGTTCTTAATGAAATTTCTCTCTTTTTCTTCATTTTTATACCTTGAAATTACTTAAAGTACTGAACTTTATGACTAATTTCACTTTGAATATGTTTGATTGTGATATTCAGATATGGCAGAAGAAGAACAACCTAAATACTTCTTCGAGAAGAAGCATAATATGTGTGCACTATTGCAAGTCACACCTGACAACGAGCCGATGGAAAGAATGATTACATGGATGGCTCGATCAATTGTCAGATTTGCTTTCATTGAAAGTCCTGTCATCTACAGAAATAATTCACTGGATTTATGGAGATCTGCAGAACTTGTTGAAGATATCAATGGAAAGAGAATCGAAGCAACAGTTGCAAGACAAGATATACACATAACTGAAAGAGTGATTAGAAGATGCTTACGGTTGAATGATGATGACCATAACCCAATAAACATCAATACAACACACCTGATGAGAATATTTGAAGAGACGATGGGTTATCAGGGAACTCTACATGATGGACAGTTTCAAAAAAGAATGTTCCGTATGTTATATAGATTCCTTATTCATCATGTGATACAGGGGTTTGCTCCACGAAAAGGATCATGGACTTTGATGAGTCGTGATCTAGCAAATGCCACTGTCGCAATCATTTATGATTTGCCATTTAATTTCTCAAAGATGATCTTTGAGGGATTGGTTTCAAATTTAAAGAAGGCTGAGGTAGATAGATTTCTGCAGTACCCAAGGTTCCTAAAGATAATCTTTAACAGTGAATTACAAGATCTACCCACTATTGGCATAACACACCTACTGCAGAATCCTAACACTTACAAGAGAATTAAGAATCCGGGTGCTGCCAATAGATTCAATTCTGAAGTTCCATTTGAAATTTTGCCATGGTTGTTGGATCATAACTTGGAGGTGATGCCAGTGCCTGAGTTAAGCTCAGAGGAAGAAGGAGGAGAAGATGTTTGTTGGAAGTGAAGTGATGAATTTGATGGAGGTGACGACATTGATGATGGATGGGATGGAGGAGCAATGATTGTTGGTGCATACAATCAAGGGGAGCAACCAGAGCAACCAGAACAACCCATTATTCCATCACCACCACACATTGACCAACCCATTATACCATCACCACCACGAACTCTACCACATCAAACCACTCAATTCCCACCCCAAACCCTAACCATAAGACAACCTGAAACATCAACACATGTATCCCCAACACCGCAAACACCACCAACATCTAGCCTAATTCACTCAGATCAATTCATTCCAAGCCCACATCACACACAATCACCACCACTACCTATATTCCAAACTCACACCACAGACCAAGAACAACCTGAACATGAACCATTCTCCAAATCACCACCTACAACACCACTCACTTACACAGACTTAATCCAGAGAAATCTGGATTTAATGTTAGAAAATGCTGAATTGAAGAGAAGGGATGAGGAGGTGATCGATGAAAATGTAATTTAGCTAAAACAGTTGGTTCAAGCAAACTTAAAAATTCAAGCCCTGGAGCAGGAGGTTGAGAAGACCTCAGCTTCCCCAAAACAGGGGGAGAATGAGAAGAGACCAACTGACTCTGTTGAAAATATTGAAACTGAGAAGGAGATGGATAGAAGTGCTGAAACTATGAATGCTTTGAAATTGATTATGAATGTTTATGATGATGGAGATGAGAGTAGTGAGGAAAGGAGAATTGAGGATGATGAGTATGAAGGTGATAGATCAGATGTTGGGGAACAGGACTATAATTACAATGATGAAATAGTAAATGTGGAAAGGGATGAAGAGAATGTTGAGATAGAGGATGGAATTGATAAGACAAATGTTGAAGAGAATGTAGATGCTACTGATACAGCTACTGATGTCTTAACTGACATTCAAACTGGAGTAGACACTGAAGTGATGAATGAAGGGAACACTGCTACTGAGGAGCCTATCACTCAAACTGAACAACCAGAAAGCTCCAAGAGGGTAGAGTATGACCCTGAGTTAGAAGCACTTGAAAAGGAGATTGATGATTATAGACAATCTAATGATGATGAGGAAGAAGTGCCTAAAAGAATGGATAAAGGCAAGGAAAATGTTACAGAAGAAGAGCCTATGAAGGTATATCCAGAAAAAGATGTGTTGTTTAAAGTGATGCTATTGCTGCTGATGCTGCCTTAAGAGAACAAGAGAATATTCTGAGAGAAACAAGGGATAGGGAAATTCTGGCCCAATCCCTGACTCCTGAAGAAATGGCAGAACAGGAAGCCTTGATCAAACAAGCCAAACTTGCAAAAGAAATCATTGATGATGTGGCTGATCAAGAAGTAATTGATGCTTTGATTAAGCTGAAAAGAATTGAGGAAGTAGACAACTCTCTGGCCATAGTATTGAGCAAATTTGATAAAAGAACTTCACCTGAGTCCAAAAAGGCTCATGAACCTGAAAAAATGCCCCAACAGGAACCTGCAAGGGAATCTGAGAGGCCATCTGGTGAAACTATTGAAGAGATGATGGCAAACATCACCAGAATCAGGATGGAAAGAGATAAAAAAATTTGAACAGGTATATGTAAGGAAAAGAAAAGCTGAATCTTAGCCTGATGATGATACAAATCCTATCAGAGCAGTACCATTGCAAACTCTGGGACCATGAGAAAAGCTACCTGGTGTACCTGATGTTCCTTTTACCAGTAATCCAAATTCAGAACGTTCATCCTCAGATGAGCCAAAGATAGATGCAGTTAATGTATCAACTGAAGAGGATCATGAAACTGATGATTCTGATGAGAACAATTATGATCAAGGGAAAGGAGGTGAAGCTGTTAATTTTGAGTCCCCACAAGTTGAAATGATTGATGAGCAGAGAGCCAACATTGAGTTAAGTATGGGGGAAGCCAAAAGAAGTCATCCATTGGTTGTAAAGTTGAGAAGGTATGGCATAAGTTTTGAAACTTTGGCTGATCTTGATGATGATCAGTTACAAAAGAGACTTGACAAGGAGAGGGATGGTTTCAAGAAAAAGATGGAAGAAAAGAACAGAGATAGTCAGAAATTCAGAGAATATCTGAGAAAACATGACTATTCAGAGAAGGATCTAACACACTATACATTTGACAAGCTTCAAGGACTCTACAACAGTGAAAGAGATAAAGTGAAAGAAAAATTTGTCAAAGAAAATGATGAGATTGAAAAGATTGAAGCCCTGAAGAAAAAGTTTGGAGGTATGTGTGGATACCTGTTAGAGAAAGGGGTGAAGCCTGCAGTAGTTGAGAACCTATCTAAAGAGTCAGTGTTGGATCAATACATTAAACTGAAAAGAAAAGAAAAACTCAAAAAATCAGAATCTGAACTGATGTGTTGCAAAACACATAGCGGTTTATCCCGTTTTTGTGTTGTTTTGTGCGTAAACCGTTAACGATTATTTATTATTCTTGCATGAAATTACATTTTTTTGATTATTTTAGATTCCAATGTTGAGGAGAGCGAGAAAACGAGTTAAATGGATAAAGAATCAGCTAAAACGGAGCTCGGATGAAGCCGATACGCGCGTACGAAGATAAACGAGCTGGAAGTTGAAAAACGTCAGAAAATGGCATGGCCAAGCTACGCGACCAGGTCATACCATTCAAGAAGCATGTGGTGGATTCCAACATGTCCCAATGCTGCCAAGAATGTTGAGAAATCATAAAAACGTCTATTTTGTCTTCTAGTGGGCCTTGTGGGCTTGTTTTAACATGTTTTATATTAGGAAGGGGTGTTTAATGATATATTTAAAAACCCTAAACCCTATGAATGAAAATAAACATCATTCCAGCCTTCCAAGATCAGTTAAAGTCGAAATACCAAGGAGGAGGAGCTTCGGGATCGGAGTTTCATCAACTGGTTGTCGTTTTCGCTTGTTTTAACGTTTGTGAGTTCGTTTTTGAGTTTTAGACTTTGAAACATGTTCCAATCAGTTTGTAATGGATACCTTGAGCTTAATTATGATTATTATCTACTGTTCGTTCATAATGAGTGGCTAAACTTGTTTGAATCACCTAGGTTTGATGTTTAACGGTTAAAATTAACTAGTTTAGGGTGCTTAACAAGTGGTTGATTGTTTTTCTATTGTAAAGTTCATATTTTATGATATTATTCCGTGTATACCCGCTGCCATAGATGTATCTCAGGTTGCATGTGCCCCATGTGGTTGATTATTGCATGAATTAGTTTCATGTAGGCGTTAATTGCATGTTTCGGTTAATACTTTGTGTGTTGATTGATTGTGGTAGGCATACCATTATGCTTTGTGTTTCTTGGATCATTAAAATCAGTAGGTTCACCACCTTTGAGTTGGACCAAAACCTTAGGTGTCGGCTTATCTTGCTAGTTAGTTGATCGGGTTAGTCGTTGCGAGACCACGTGCGGTTTTCCCATTGTCGGCTAGGTTAAGTTTGTAAGTTGAGTTATTTTGTCTTTAGTGTTGAATTACCCCTCTTCTCGTAGGTTTGTAATTAGCTCGAGCCTTAGTGAGATCTGTAAGTTATACATGAACCAAGTGATGATTTATTAGGGTACGTAGATTAACAACCATGAAATAAAAGCTATCTAGACGTCGTTAGGGTTTTCTGGTAAAACTGACCGTAGGGACCCGGTTTCCTCGACCTCACCTATGTTAGCTCATCTTTTGAACTCTGGTTGCAACCACATGTTAGCACCCGTGTCATTTTACGACTGTTAAGTCATCCTACCTAGGTGATTCGTTTTCTTATTATCGTTAGTTCCGTTAAGTTTTACCGTTAGCTAATTTAAGTTTAGTTAGTTTAAATAATTAAGATAAATAAATATATTATTTAGGCAGGACTTAGATTAGGGTTATTTATCTGAGCCGTTCTCACGTGTCTTTGTGTTCGACATCCGGACTTCCATTAGACTGTGCTGCTACGCGACCGGTACACTTGCCGTTTGTGTGAAGTTTTGTTAGGATTGTTTGGTTTTATAAACTTAAGACTTAGTGTTGAATTGCGAGAATTAATTATTAATATTTATATATATCTTTTCGCACATCAAGTTTTTGGCGCTGCTGCCGGGGACACGGTTTGAGACGATTAGAGAACGACCCGAGTTTGGGGACTTGCCTTTTGTAGTTTTGTATATATATTTTATTTTAGTTTTCTTTAAATAGTTAAGTTGTAGTTTAATTTTAGTTTTAATTAATTTTCTTATACTACTATCTGGTACCCGTGATCCGTTTTTGTTTAAGTTTGCAGTAATGGAGACTTACGGGAATGGAGTCAAAGAAGAAAAATGTTACACCATTTGGCAGATGGAGATAAAGAGGATTCTAGATTGAAAAGAGAAAAATCGAGTGAAACCCCGGTTACGTTTAATGTTTGATTTAAGGGGGAATCTTCTAGGTTATGAAAAATCATCCGGTGAATTCATTGAGAAAATACCAGATCCGGATGAGGTACTGTATGATTGGTTACGTATCCATCATGATACAAATCCAAATGCCCCATTTCCGACCCAACAAGCTTTAGATGGAATTCGGCTTGGTTTAATGACTAATTCGCAAATTAGTGAGCCGGTTATTGAATTTGAGAATGATGGGATGGAATATCAGTTAGAGGAGTATGTTCCTTTGTGGGAAGACGAGTTTAGGGATGAGTTTGGTGACGAGTTGGTTGATTTTACAGTGATGGATGATGGAGAGTTTGACCCACTTGGTGATTTGAAATTGCTTGAAGATTTACTATATAACGAGCCAAGTGTGGGGATTGAGGAGAAACTCTGTGAGAGGAGCCATGAGGTAGTAGTTGATTCAGTTCTTCCGACAGACTACCTTGATTGTGAAAAACCAAAACATGAACCGTACTCAATCTTCAATCGGGACGTGTCAAGGTTTAAAAAATTGGCTAAAAGGATTAGAAGAAGGATATCTGGGCTCAAGGATCATGGTTTGATGACTAGTTTAAATTCCCCACCTCACTTTACTGAATTATTTTCAGGGGAATCCACGAATTGGTGGTTCGAGCTGAATTCAGATTTTCAGGATCAAATGAGTTTTGCAGTTGGTCTTCCCTACTAATTGTAAACGGAGAGTGTTAAGGAGTATTGATGGGAAGCGGATAAAGGAGAAGCCTCCTGATTGAGGTGTAGGGAGTGAGTCCGGCTGAATACTCGTATATAAACTTAGTGCTTCCTGGGAGGCAACCCGGTTGTTCCAAGGTTGCTGATGAGATGGTTGATGAGATATGATTTTAAACAAGTGTGGGGATGCCACTTGCTTCAGGATTGTTGCTTTTGTTCATGAGAGATGACATTATTTAGAGATAGATTGCTGATCGCGCTAGAATTGGATGGCACAGAACATGACTCATGGCACACGTTCACTACTATTTACCAGGGGAGTCTGTTCCACTTTTCTTTATTTACTTTTTTTTGTCTTTTTCCTGTCTCATTGAGGACAATGTGACATTTAAGTGTGGGGATGGGAAACTGAAGTTTTTATATATAAAAAAATTCAAAATATTAAAAAAAAATTGAAAAATGTCCCGAATTTTAATGAATTTTTTGCAGATAATGGAAAATGATAGAAAAATTTGAGATTGGTTTTTTAGAACTACTATTATATATGAGATTAAATAAAAGATAACGCACTAAGCTTGGGATGTGTCGGTAGGCCCAACTAGCTTTGATAGTCCTCTTTAGCAAATTTTATATATCTAATAATATGAAAAACGGTGAAACCGAATTTTCATGCTTAGGGAGGATTACCATAATCTAAAAACTTTGAGATGGTAAAACTTAGATGCACTCAAAACCAGCACACACCACATGTCCATCTTTTTACGAGCTTAGAAATAGTTATATATTTTAGGGTGATATAAAAAAATTAAAAAATTAAAAAAAAAAGAAAGAAAAAGAAAAGTATGTATTGAAAGTTATGTTTGTGTATTCTCAAAAGTTGGTCAAGAAAAGCAAAATGCTTGTGAAGAAAGTTATGTATTGTAAAATGTCAAAGAAGCATTACTTAAAGTTAGTAAAAGAGGCCAAAGATGCACATACTAGACGGGACTTAGAGTTTACGCGTTGCTAAGGGGATAGTGACTATGAGGTTTCGCTATTTGGGCTCGAAGGTTCTTAGTCAATAAATATCAAATTAGGAATTTATCTGACAAAGTCCAATAATATTTAGGAATAGCTCATACGACCTCCACATGACCATTCATCCATCAAAATTTCACCGAGTGCATCTAATTAGTACCATCAACGAGTCATTAGCTTACGGTGATTTGTTGAACCAGTTTGCTTCGACTCTAGTTCTTCTAGATCCCTTTGTATTAGATGGGGTAGGTGTAGCCTTGATTTTTGTACTTAAAACGTTTAATGCAATTGGGGGCTTGATTGGTTAGTGGCTGGGTTTAAGTGGACAACAATACCGGCAATCGCGGTCAATATGTCGAGCTGTTTCTTGTGCTTTAGTAATGTTAAATAATCTGGGAGTTTGTTTTTTTTCACTTGGTTATGATCCTGTGTAGATTTCTTTTTCAGGGACGAAAAAGGTTCAAATGTGGAGATATTTGATGTGTTGCAAAACACATAGCGTTTTATCCCGTTTTTGTGTTGTTTTGTGCGTAAACCGTTAACGATTATTTATTATTCTTGCATGAAATTACATGTTTGTGATTATTTTAGATTCCAGTGTTCAAGAGAGCGAGAAAACGAGTTAAATGGAGAAAGAATCAGCTAAACGGAGCTCGGATGAAGCCGATACGCGCGTACGAAGATAAACGAGCTGGAAGTCGAAAAACGTCAGAAAATGGCATGGCCGAGCTACGCGACCAGGTCATACCATTCAAGAAGCATGTGGTGGATTCCAACATGTCCCAATGCTGCCAAGAATGTTGAGAAATCATAAAAACGTCTATTTTGTCTTCTAGTGGGCCTTGTGGGCTTGTTTTAACATGTTTTATATTAGGAAGGGGTGTTTAATGATATATTTAAAAACCCTAAACCCTGTGAACGAAAATAAACATCATTCCAGCCTTCCAAGATCAGTTAAAGTCGAAATACCAAGGAGGAGGAGCTTCGGGATCGGAGTTTCATCAACCGATTGTCGGTTTTGCGTGTTTTAACGGTTTTGAGTTTTAGACTTTGAAACATGTTCCAATCAATTTGTAATGGATACCTTGAGCTTAATTATGATTATTATCTACTGTTCGTTCATAATGATTGGCTAAACTTGTTTGAATCACCTAGGTTTGATGTTTAACGGTTAAAATTAACTAGTTTAGGGTGCTTAACAAGTGGTTGATTGTTTTTCTATTGTAAAGTTCATATTTTATGATATTATTCCGTGTATACCCACTGCCATAGATGTATCTCAGGTTGCATGTGCCCCGTGTGGTTGATTATTGCATGAATTAGTTTCGTGTAGGCGTTAATTACATGTTTCGGTTAATACTTTGTGTGTTGATTTTATTGTGGTAGGCATACCATTAGGCTTTGTGTTTCTTGGATCATTAAAGTCAGTAGGTTCACCACCTTTGAGTTGGACCAAAACCTTAGGTGTCGACTTATCTTGCTAGTTAGTTGATCGGGTTAGTCATTGCGAGACCACGTGCAGTTTTCCCATTGTCGGCTAGGTTAAGTTTGTAAGTTGAGTTATTTTGTCTTTAGTATTGAATTACCCCTCTTCTCGTAGGTTTGTAATTAGCTAGAGCCTTAGTGAGATCTGTAACTTAGACATGGACCAAGTGATGAGTTATTAGGGTACGTAGATTGACAACCATGAATTAAAAGCTATCTAGACGTCGTTAGGGTTTTCTGGTAAAACTGACCGTAGGGACCCGGTTTCCTCGACCTCACCTATGTTAGCTCATCTTTTGAACTCTGGTTTCAACCACATGTTAGAACTCGTGTCATTTTACGACCGTTAAGTCATCCTACCTAGGTGATTCGTTTTCTTATTATCGTTAGTTCCGTTAAGTTTTACCGTTAGCTAAGTTAAGTTTAGTTAGTTTAAATAATTAAGATAAATAAATATATTATTTAGTCAGGACTTAGATTAGGGTTAATTATCTGAGCCGTTCTCACGTGTCTTTGTGTTCGACATCCGGACTTCCATTAAACTGTGCTGCTACGCGACCGGTACACTTGCCGTTTGTGTGAAGTTTAGTTAGGATTGTTTGGTTTTATAAATTTAAGACTTAGTGTTGAATTGCGAGAATTAGTTATTAATATTTATATATATCTTTTCGCACATCATGAACCCACAACTAAGCAGTCTGAACCATTAGATGAACCTCATACAAAGAAGAGAAGAATTCAAACTTTGAGGGAGAAACAAACGAAGCAAGTTGAAAAAGTAAAATCAAAAGAAGTACCTACTGGATGAAACACCTATCCCAGAGGAATCAATCTCTGAACCAGAGGATGAACGAATAATTCCTTGGGAAAATGCGGAAATGATCAATATATTGAAAGGTATAATGTTGAATTAAAGAGGTATGGATGAAGCTTCTTTTAATGCCTTAGAAAAGGAAGACTTGAAAGAATTATTCTATATTCAAAAGGCAGAGTGGATAAAGGCTGTGAGGGAGGGTGAAAATCCTAGAAGTTTTGTGGATGGAAGGTTTGTGCCTGCAGGATTGTCAAACAATCTTGGGATAGAAAGGATGATGATTCTTCTCAAAGAACTGGCAGGTCAGGATGTTGTTGAGTTGGCCAACCTCCCACCTGAAATGGTAACTTCAATATACATTAAAACCTTCAATTTGGGGCCTAGCAAACCAAAGAAGTCCATTCCATTCAGGCCTCCAATCTCAAGAAGATATCCACAAGGTGGAAGAGGTGTTTCAAGTAGTTCTGCACAACAAAGACCAATAAGACCACAGTCTGATGTGGATCTTCCAAGAGAACTCTACTATGATTCTGTCACTGAGTCTCTGAAGGTAATTATGGAAAGCAGATTACTGAGAGACATAGTTGTGAGGAGTTATTTTTATGAATACACTCAAGATCAACTAGAAAGAATGGCCAGACTCAATTTATATGACTATCGAAACAGAAGTAGAATGGCTGGAAGACAAATGAATGATCTGTCAAAGTGTTTAAGAAATGAAGCTGCAAAGGGATTTACATTCCTGAGTCAAAAGAGAAGTTGGAAAACGATTCAACTCCACAGATCAAAGAGAAGAGAAAAATTGAGAAGAATGGACATTGCTGAAAGGAATTATGAAATGAATGTCAGAGACAGAAATCCAGTGTCGAATATGAACACATGCATAAGCCTAGAACGAAGAATGGTACGCCCCAACTACACAGTACAAAATGGCATTATAGCTGAGATTGAGTATAAAGAAAATGCTGGTCATTATGTACAAAGAAACTCTGATGGAAAAATACTGGGGATAATCAAGGGAGATGAAGACTTGACCTACCCGGTGAGTATTTTACTTGGTAAAATACTCTTCAAGTAAAGTCTACCCGGAAACTGATCCCGAGCACACTTCTATGTTACCAAGTTATGAAGGATGGCAGAGTACATAGCCTACTCGGAGAATGAAGATTGATGAAAAGCCTACCCGGAAAACTTGTTTTACACTTAGAATATTTTGTGATTATGTAATTTGAATATGTATTAATGTTTGGGGTTTCTAGAAGGAATGACAGCTGTCCTAGGTTGGCAGACCTATAAATAGAATGTTTTAGGGCACGCCGCCTACGGACCAACGACGGATTTGAGCCTTTACACTTTTCAGATAAGAAAGAATATTTTCTTGAAAGTGATGGCCGTCCTAGGATTCGTACGGATAAACCTTCCTTCAAGAAACCCCAAATATATTATCGTTTGTATGATTAATATTATATAAATGGAAATCTTTAGAGTGAATCTTGTTTGTGTTGGTTACCTTTGAATATTGATTAAGCAACCGTATGTTTGTTATTGATTCTGCCTTTAACAAACGGAAATCTTTCTAAATATAGCAACCCGCCATTAACTCCCTTGTCGACACATCTATTTGTGTGAGTTATGACATGATTAAGTAAGATCCAGCTGAAATCGGGGACCTGACAATTACACGTACATATCGTCAAATATATAGAGATACAAAAAGGTACTGAAACATATTAAACAAGAAATCTAAATCGGGTTAGGTTTCGGTCTGGCCACCCTACCTTTGTCTGCCCTTTGGACTTCCAATAATAAACCGGGCCAATAAGGCTTACAAACCCGACAATATGTAAATATTTAAAATAATTTACTACACAAAAACAACGTGAAAACAAAAATAAAATGATGAAAATATGTAAAGGGTGGTAATATTTTAAGTGGTCCTCTGATTATGAATGAATTGGTGGATTGGTGTGTAAGAAAAAAAATAATAATGATTTTTAAAGTTTGACATTTAAAAAGCGTATGATTCCCTTTCGTGGGAGTAATTGAGGAAAGACATTGGTTTTATAGGGTTTGGTAACAAGTGGATAGTTTGATTATGAAAGTCATACTATCATAACCCACCGACCCCTATACCTCGGGAGGGGAACCGTGAACATCGAGGTGGTATTGATGTTTATGAAGATAATTTGCAGTGGAATATTTCATCAGGACTGTGGTTTGAAAAATTGAGCAGAGTTATAGTAAACACCGTGATTCTTATTTCATAAACTGGGAATAAAATTCATTTTAATACAAACAAAAGTTTTATACAAATAAACCCTAATTTACAAAACACACTTTTTCTGGTGGCAAGCCACTTATTTAAGCTGTAAGCCCACATGCATCATTCTTGTGTCTCTAACAAGTCACCTTAAACATGTTTAAATATATTATATCAGCAGGAAATATTGGTGAGGGTATTCATTTGAAAATGGCACATTTTACAGTTACAGCATTAAGATGAATTTACATACGCTTGCTTACAAATTACCTAAAGGTACTTTTCACTCGAACGTATCTGTGGTGTGGTCATATTACTTATTGGCTAACACTTGTCAAATAAGTAATGTGTAATAGCCCATTAGGCAAGCCTTGTATACAAAACCCCACAATACCTATAGTAACCATCCCATAAGTCTATAGAGACTTGATCACTATAATGAAATTAAAATCTTTTAAAAATATCTTTGAAAACATTTGGGATTAACTGTCAAGTTTAAAAATAATCATGAAAGTATTGGAAAACCATGTGTCTCACACAAATGTGAGTTATACAAAAACTTGAATGTCTAACCTTGCATATTTAAAATTAATGAGCTTCTTCGTATTAACCACCTAAGTTAAGCACAATGTAGTATATCTAGATTAGTATAAACCCAATGATCATAACAATAATCACAAGATTAGAAACTTTACATGATGGCATAATGTCTTACCTTGTTCAGGCAGAGCTTTTGGATTCGCATATAAAAGCTTATTTCGATCGTAGAGAATTTTGTTACGACTACTCGAATGTATTATACAAATACTTCTACATAAGAAAACGTGAGAGAGAATCGTTTGAAATGAGCGAGGAATGAAGTCTGGATAACCCCTCTATTTATAGTTAAAACTAGGTTCCTTGGCGTAGCACAAAGAAGTTATAGGGTTTCTCAGCCAGCCCTAGCTATGCCACGTGGCAGACTACGTGTCACTTGTGTGTAACAATCACTTCGCGTAGCGAGAAGGTTTAATTAAGTGATCTTCGCGTGGCGCGAAGGACAAAGGTTTTTTGGGATAACTTATAAGCCTTCGCGTACCGTGACGAAGCTTGGGTTTACTTCTTAACATAGCACGAAGGAGAAAGTTTTCAAAGATACTAAGGTGGCTCTCAAGCGGCTTGCGGCGATGCGAGCTTGCGAAGTGCACCATTTTGCACCCATCGCACTTCGCCCGAGGGCGTCGGGTGTTTCGTGATGTTTGGTCAGTTTGTATATATTTTAGTTCGGTAAATATTTAGTTTAATTGTTTATTGTGTGAAATTCGATACATCAAACGCATTTTTTGCATTTCAGGTCATAGGTTATTAAATTTTGGACCTGTACGAACACGGGATGAAGACCTGAAATGATCAGCATGCGAATGAGACAAGAAAATGAATTCAGCTGATGAAGACACCCGTCGCGATACGCTATGGGAGTGAAGAGAGTCCATCGCGTATCGTGATGAACTGATTATAATGTTGGGTTGACTTTTGGTCCATCACGTATGAAGATCCCATCGCATATGAATACCCAATCGCGTATCGTGATGGACGGATTTAAATGTTGTGTATCGCGATGGGTGTCAAAGATGGGAAAGTTAGGGTTTTGATATTATAATATGTTTTGACGGCCCTATTACGATCTAACTTTATCTAGGGCAGAGAAGAGTATTTACATCATCCTTATTCATCTCGAGATTAATTCCATGTTCCATATCATCCGATTCGAAGATCTTTTGATGTCGAGAAGCGGTTAATTTTCTAGAATCATACCCTGGATGTAGAGTTTGTATCTTTTCAGTTTTTTCATGTGTTAAAGAACAAACTAATTGTATTTGTCTTTGATTAATCTATGAGTATTGATGTTTTTTATTGTTGTGCATTCAGTCGGTTTAGGTTTATATCGATCTGAACGATTAGTTTGTCAGTCACTATGATAATTGCTTATAGGGTTGTTTGACTAGTTTAAATATGATGAAGCATACAGTTGCCCTTAGCTGGGTCACACTGGCAGGAATTGTTTGCTAATCAATTTCGTGTGTTAGCGATTCTTAATGACTAAAGTTTACATAGTTAATTATTAGTGCTACATGCTTAAATCTCGGGTGTGATTTATCTTGTTTATTGATTGAAACTTGCTTTGTTTACTTATTTGGTATTAAAACCAAATCCTTTGCTAGTGTGATCAGCACTCATAACTGTTACTTCATAACCAGAAATTAGTTACACATTACACTGGCCACATACTCCTCGTGGTTCGACACCCTACTTACCACCCTAGCTTGCTTAGGTGATTAGGAACTTGATTTTATATGCTTTTGACTTAGATAGCAACAGTCTAGCATCAAAATGGTGTTGCTGCCAAAGAGTTAGTGCGCTTAGTGTTTTCATGTTATTTTATTTTCATATTTTATTTTAGTTTAATTAATTTTTTAATTTTTTATATAAATTTTGTTTTCCCATTTTACGCGGGATGTGTTGCTTGTGCAGGTAATAGGTTTATGCACACCCACCACTCGGGTGGATAGTCACCACTTGTTTTTTAGCTTGTAATAGAGAGATTAGCTTGGCAGAACCGAGCCTAGCTTAGATAATCAGCAATGGAAGACCAAAACCAACACCATAATCAAAAACCAAACCCTAACCCACTCAATGAAAACAACATATTTAGAACAACCAAGACTCACCCGAGATCAACCCAAATCCACTAATAAGTTTCAACCAATAATCAAACCCTAAAACTCGAACAACTCAGCACGCTTATCTAGAAACCGAAACCGAAACAATGATCAGGTCGGACCATCAGCCCCACATATTACCCCCAGACACAAAATTCAGGTATACCTCAACAAGGATTATGTTAGTGTTCATACTTGTTTTTCCGATGAGGATCGATGAACTCGATATTGATCTACATAACCGAAAACGCACAATAATTGTTTCGGTGTGTTTCGGTACTAATCGATGAACATAAACGACCGAGTACGTAAACGAGATGTAAATAATAACGCGTTGAAGCTCGTATATAAGTTTCGTCTGAGTAACGGTAAAAATTGGTGTCTCATAAATTTAAGTGTTTGTCTAAACTAACGAACTTGAACAACTATTTATAATACAAACACATTCGTTATAGTTGACATCTCATTCGTTACACTTAACATGCACATTCGCCAACCATGCATGCTTCATTTGTGCTCATTCTTGTTTCATTATTCATCCATTTCTTTCTTACATGCACCACTAACGAATGAGCCTTGTATGGACACGTTGTGATTAGCAAATGACATAATCACTTAAGCACGACATGTTGGTTCAACTCCCAGCACTTGTCACATTTCATGTACTAGCAGGCTCCCCTTGACAATTGCTAGAGTTCGTTAAGCTTCGTTCTTTGTAGCTTTTAGTTGAACTTCATGTGTGCCTTTATACTGGTAATGTCATGCAGACAATGCACTAACAAACTCCCCCTTGGCATTGGATGTACGTCTCCAATCTTTACCAACATCAATCTTGTACACACGATCAGCATCTTCACTCCTTAAAATTCACAATCTTAGGAAGATTCAAGGATTAAATAATTATCATTTAATCAAAACCGCAGTCAATAAACACATTCCATCAATAAATTGTATAGCTATATCTTGATTTAGCATTTGATTACAAAATTGTATGAATAGAAATGTGTAATGGTGAAAGCAAATCTTGAAACTCGGCAAAAACAATTAGAAAAATTATTCACTTGTTGGAAGATCAAAAATAAATTGGAAATAATCTTTTTGGCTTTTACAAAGTTTATACTAAAACGCATCCAAAATATTTTTTATTTTCAAAGTCTATATCAAAACACACCTAAAATCTTTTTGTATTTTTCTCAAAATAACGAAAAGAAAATTTAAAGCAATAAATGTAAGCAGTAAAAATAATTTATATTTTTGTGAGAAAGATCACAACAAGAGATCAGATTGAATAGTAACGTCCTAGACTCCACTTCAGTTTCGACATTATTATGCACGTAATCCAACAATGATTACAGATATAATTGTCCACTTTAAACTTTATACAAACCCTTCAGTAGCTTTACTATACGCATTAAGATTCAATCAAGCACAAATCTAATGTGGTCCCCATGTATACATTTTTCTGTTCTTAACATGAGTAGCGGTGGCCCATGCAAAAATTACAAAAAGAAAATAAAGCAGAATATTAAAATTTTCCCTTAAGATCAGTATTTCTACACACAGATAAGGATCCATTTTAACAAATAAAAAAATAAAATAAGTTGAAGTTCTACAGGGCCTTAACCTCAGTTCGATGCATGAATCTTACACCAAGAAGGTCTAAGGCTTGTACGAAAGACCTAGAAAATAAAGCAGAATATTTGAGCTTTAACCCTCATATCAGTTGAGTTTCTTTGCAAAATAAAAAGAAAATAAGCTTAATTTCTTTGCAAAATAAACGCGTGTACACACAATTACCTTTAAACTTTTTGATAACTAAAATTGATATTAACCATACATCAAAATGTAATACCACTAGATTTGGCAAGCATTTAAGTTTATTTCATTTCAGCACTTATACGATTTGTTAAGCCTATCATACACATCATGCAATTAATCTTACGGCATTTTTTTAGTCTAATTTATTCATGTGTTAGGTCCGCTAAGTCAATGTACTATCATTTCTCATATATCACATGTCTCAAAATTTTAGTTCATCAAAATTAATGACATATTTTTGTATATATTTTCATATAGAAAAGACAATATTTTTTGGATTTTTCTAAATTTCTCCACCTAAAAATATAAATAATACTAGAAAAGGTTGAAGAAAAATAATGAAAAACGACCTTCCAACATTGATAAAATCTTTTAAAAATCATGTTCACAAAAAAACCTTGCATTTAAAAGTGCGAATGATGACCAAGTTTGTCGATTGAAAATTTTATGAATTTTAAATCTTTGCATGTATCAATCAAATCAAACTAAACCAATATGCCAAGATAATCCACTATCAACAAATATGATTTAACAGCAATCCATATGATGTTGATAGATCTTCTTGGATATACTTGCACAAAAACTAGATAATTTAATGAGAAACTGGAACCCAGACCAAAGTCTTAGGTTGACTAGTATCCTCAACATGATCAGCAACAACTGATGGAATCTTTGGTTTCCAAGCTGGTAATGGTTTATCAGCTTTTTGTCTCAAAAATTTAATATCATAGTGAAACTTTTTAGGAGATTTTAACAATGAATTAATATAAACTCTTTGTTGTTTAGCTTTTTGTTCAACTGTCTCAAATTGCCCAAAAGTTAAAGAAACCTTGTTAAACTCATCTGGCAATTTGAGTCATCTCCTTTAAGAACAATAAACAATTCAAATATCCTTCGACATTACAATAGAAACATTTTATCAATTCAACATGCGTCGAAGATGATACCGTTACAAGATTAGACGCTGATGGTTGAATTTTTTCATGATTTTTATCTTGGAAAAACTAATGAATTGAACATTGTGCAAAGTTGTTTAATCGATCAGAACAAGTAGATTTGACAAATTTTTTCAGTTGAAATAAAGCTAGTTTGGATTCATTTTGGGGTTATGTTCTAACCTTTTTCCTTTCGCCAATAGGCATCTCTGATGTATCACAATTAACAAAAACTGAGTGATCACAATCATAAACCTTTTTAACATACTCAGGTTTAACAAGAGCTATCAGAAAGAGCTCATCAGCAAACATCTTGTCAACACCTTTTAATTTATAAACTTTCAATTTTTACCCTTGAAACTCGGTTTAGAAAATGGTTATGATATCTTTTCAAAAACAACTTTCTTCTCAAATGTCCTTGGTGTAACAACCAATTTTGGTTTACCAGTTTTTGATTTCTCAGAAATTTGTGGTTCACAAAGAATATGATTTTCAAGAGCTATATTTTCATTATTATGAGCCACCACTAGTTCAACCACATCGTCAGTTACAACATCATTATCAGCTTGACAGAAAATCATATTGCTTTGAATACAGGATTTTGGAGTTAAACAATTTGTTTCTTTCTTAACAGCCCTCTTTGGATCATCTAGTTTAACTTTCTCCACGTTGATTATTTTAGCTTTACTAACAGTCACAGGAGGATCTATTGTCAGTGCATAGTTAATGTCCATTTCTTTTAGATCTACCATGTCTGTTCGTATGGTGTAATCATTATGAAAAGGAGGAGGGATTTCAACAAAACCTAAGCCAGATTTACCATCCTATTGGTGATTTTTGTTAACTTCAATAATTTCATTGAGTAGAAAAGATGAATTTCTTAATTTACCCAATTTATTCTTTAAGTCCATCACCTCATTTTCAAGCTCAGTTATTTTGGTTCTGAGTTTTAAAATTTCTTGAAATTGACTCTCAATAATGATTAGTTTTACAGAAATCTTTGCCTTTAAGTCCTGATTACTAATCGACAAGGAATCAATCGTTTCTTTCGATTTTTCATCAATCTCAAGTGCTTGTCGGTAGTTGTCACGAATACATGTTAAATCAAATACTAATTGCTCATTGTGGTGACGAATTGATTCAATTTTAGTTTTGTATTCACCACACTGAGAACAATCAATTTGTGATGAATTTTCAACACAAGTTTCACAACTAAACATTTCAGATGGTTTAGAAGATACCTTAGGAGATGATGACACGGAATCATAAGATTCATAAATATTATCAAGAAGAATCACATGGGTAGGCATGATAATCTCCATTGCATTTGGATCTTCATTAACGCTTACGGATGATGTAGTCTTGGATATTCATCAGCAAGCATAGACTAGTTGTCATCAACGTAAGCTTTCTTCAAATCCATTAACCACCCTTCATCAACTTTAAGCTCAAATTATTTGGCGTCACAAGTTGAAAGTCGCATGTCATCGCTGATGTTTGAGAAGATTCAGATGATGATGTTGAAACAATCTCTCCATGAGCTACTCCTAAATCCCAAACATGAAGAATGTCAATCAATCTTTCTTTTTAATCTCTTTATTTGATACATGAGCTTTGTTTTCATCCAATACCTTCAACAGATCCAAGAATCTCTCGATCATTACCATTAGAATTCTAGAAAATACTTGAATGTATCAAACGCTGGTTAAAAACATTGATAAATACGGGCGTATTGCCGATCAAGAGAAATCCATATCTCATATGGTCTTAAGCATTTTCTGAATTCTCATTTGGATTCTTCGATTTCATATAATACATTAAATGATATTGTTGATTTAAGTATAGTAAATGCCTTATGTTCATGATCATACTCGGCTTTTTCACAAGAATTCCATTCTAACTATGGTTTGTACGAACCGCAACTAAATCAAAGGTATCCTTCATCACTCAGCAGAGTACAAAAAACATTTACTTTTAAAGGTATCAATCAAACCGATATATACTTAAAAACGAACTTTCCAATCCATGAGATCAGCAATTTTTTAAGCTTTGGACCTTCGATCCCCTTAGAAAAAGAACTTAATGGCACAATCAATTTTGTAGCAACTGAATAATAGTAAGGCTCCATCTTTTAAATATTAAAGAATAAGAGAGCTGAGCACCAAAACGGGGTTTGAAAAATATTTTTGATGAAAACTTAAAATGATGTCATTGATCAAATCAAACTTTAATCGTTAAAAAGTTTGATCTAAAGACGTTTGTTAAACCCGTTTAAAATCGGCTTGAGTTTTCTCAATACTTACCAAACTGCCACTATAGTTAATTACAAGACTGCCACTGTCGCAATATTACCAAACTGCCACTGCAACAATATTATCAACTTGCCACTACAGTTTATTACGAAAATGTCACTATCAGCAAAAACTCGAACAATCTAGCATACGAGCTGACCCGAAAAAAATGTTTTCTCCAAATATTTATCCTTGAACAAGTCACATTGGCGTTGACGAAAAAATCTTTGAAAACAAAAATTCTCCGAAAAAGTCCAATAAAGGTTATTTCCTTTTGGTCCATTTGACAAATAAAGAAACAAACCAAAATCCAAACAAACATCCACAATCACCACGCACGTTCAATCCAGAAATCGGACCTGGGATCCAAACAAACTTGTCAAAATTCTTTTTCCGTAAATGCCAAAAATATCCCTTTCGCTCGAAAATGGCCCGTTTGACAAATAAAGTCAAACTACAAACAAGTCTTCGAAATAAGCGCCTAAAGGTCAATTTTTTTCAAATCAAAAACCTAACACGAACTTCAACCCGAGAAACAAATTCAATAATTCTCGCCACTTGGAATCAATAAACAAATATGGACCGAACTTTGATCCCGAGCTAAAACACCAAAATACTCGTTTAAACTTCTTTTTCTCGTAATGTCCAAACTTGTTGTGGAAGATAAACTTCCAAATTTACCCTAAGGTCCACACTTAATCTGAATACGAGTTAATTTCTCATGAGATACGTATAGAATTAATTTCACCATCTGATGCGTATGAAATATAATAACCAAAGTGAAACTAATTAAATTATCCAAGTGAATGAACATATGGTATGCACCAATTGAAGCATAGGAACTTATTTAACTTCCCAATCATACAATATCAAATGAATGAGCCAATTATGCGAATGCACACAAACTAATCGGCCGGAAAAACTTATGTGCAGCTTGAAATTTTTTAATACCATAAGACTGAATGCGTAACGAACACCGAACCTTAATTCAAAAACTGAATCACAACACACTTTTTGGATGAACAGGCATGAAAATTGAAAATGAATTCAGTGCGTATGAATTAAAAGGAATTTGCATCATAATCAATTCTCGTAGAGTAAGACTCGCCGGAAAATGTTGTTGCGTCACCGATAAAATGGTTATTGACGGAATGTCTGCTAGAAAAGCGAATTTCATGATATCGCCAGAAAATCGTAGAGTATATGAACGGAAAATTTAATTACATAGCAGTAATGGCCGGAAAAACGATGTGACCGGAGAATTCAAGTAACTTGGCTGGAAAAACGAATTTCATGATATCGCCAGAAAATCGTAACAACCTGGTGTCTTTGGTAATGAAACGCAAATAAGGTGGCATAATTTGATCTCATTGTTGACTGAAACGTTTATTATGATCGTCGGAAAACAAATAGAAAATGTTAGTGACGCCAGAAAAGCGAATTTTACCGGAGGAATCAGTTACAATGGCCGGAAAAAGTTGTTAGTCTCTCCGGAATAGCGGTTTTACGCCGTAGACACTTAAATTCATCGAAAACTGCAAATTTAACACAAATTCAACCATGAAATCGATCGTATATCAATCATAAACAGTTCTAAACATCAAACATCAACCAATTTTGATCCAAACCAACCAAAATTCAATCCAAAGAACACGAACACACGAAATCAAAATCGAACACGTTAGAAGTAACGGTTAAGCATGAGATTCAGCGATACGTAGAACCGAGCACCAAAAGCTTTAATACCACAAGTTTTCCCCGATTAGGATCGATGAACTCGATATTGATCTACAAAACCGAAAGCGCAATGTGATTGTTTCAGTGCTTTTCGATACTAGTCGATGAACAAAAACGACCAAGTATGTAAACGAGATCTAAATAATAACCCGTTGAAGCTCGTATATAAATTTTGGCAGAGTAACGGTACAAATCGGTGTCTCGTAAAGTAAAGTGTTTGTCTAACTAACTAACTTGAACTACTATTGATAGTTCAGCCACATTCGTTATAGTTGACCTTTCATTCGTTATACTTATCATGCACATTCATTAACCATGCATGCTTCATTCATGCTCATTCTTGCTTCATTAGTCATCCATTACTTCCTTGCATGCACCACTAACGAATGAGCCTTGTATGGACATGTTGTGATTAGCAAATGACATAATCACTTAAACATACACAATATTATAACAATAAATGACACGTCGGTTCAACTCCCAGCACTTGTCAAATTTCATGTTCTAACAATACTAAGGACGGAAAAGAAGATGAATGGAATGAAACATATTAGGGGCAAGATGGTAGTAATGGGGAGTAGTGGCGAGTTAAACAGAATGAGTGGTTTGAGCCTGTAAATGAAGTGAATGTTGGTTGGGATGAAGAGGTAGAAGAACCGGTGAACCAGAAACGTGATGGATATGTGAATCGAAACACGGGTAGACATGGGATTGGGCGTAATAGAGCCAACAGGGTCGACATAGGTCAGAGAATTCAGGTTAATTGAGGAGGTCTGGTTATCCAGCGGGGCGAAGGAGAACTTGTGTAGCCCCATTTCAGGGTGTTAACTGTCTCGGCCGTCAGATGGAGCTTCCCCTATTGTCCCACAGGTGCGAGTATCGGGACAATAGACATTTAAGGCTCGGCCGACCTACATTAACATCATGCCACAATTTCATGGAATGGCTTTTGAGGACCTCTATTCACACTTGTCCGATTTTTCGGTTATTTGTGGGTCGATGGGCGATGGTACATTGAACCAGGATGAGGTTTGGTTACGGTTATTCCAGTTCTCATTGAAAGACAAAGCAAAATATTGGTTTAACTCGTTACAGATGTATAATATCAGAATTTGGGCCGAGATGCAACAAGTTTTCCTAAACGAGTATTATTCACAGACGAAAACAAACGAGGCCCGAATTGAGATTTCCATTTTTCACAGTTACTGGAAGAGCTGTTTCATGAGACATTTACGTGATTCAAAGAAATGATCAGAAAGTGCCAGCACCATCAGATCGAGTTGTGGGAGTTAGGGAAGTATTTTATTGACGGTTTAACTTATGATTACATAAAGCATTTGAAAGCCACGTGTAATGGTCAATAGTTAAACCAACTTGAAGAAGACGACTGATATTTTCTTGAGTTCATGTGTGAAGATTCTAAGTCAGAAGCAGCCATAAAAAGGAGAAGGAAATATACGACCACCAAATCTATAAAGTCAGCCGCAAGTGAGTCTGAACGGATAGCTGAGTTAGAACGTGAGTAGGCTGTGTACAGAAAAGATAAGAAGAAAAGTTTGGCAAAGTCAGGGTGAAATTCCCGTTTTGTGAGGAATCTGGTGAACTCTGGCACAAGGCAGAAAATTGTTCCGAGTTTGATGATGAGGAGGAGGATCATGAGGAGGAAGTTAATTATGCTCATGGGATTCCAAAGGCCAAGGGTTTGAGTCAAACACCTATCACACGGGCCTAAGGAATCACCGAAACTTTAGATACGACAATGCAGCTACCCAGTCAAATCCAAATTTTCAGTGTTCGGGCCAGAATAGACAGAAAGGAAATTACCGCCAAAGAGGTTATCACCAGGTTTCGTATAATCAAAACAGTGTTTGGGGCTATAACAGAGATGGTAATCGGGGTGGTAGTTCATCGGGTGGCCAGAAAGAGGACCCGCAGAAAGGGTCCTTGGGTAATTCAGACGAGTCCATGCACTCGAAATTGGATGTTTTGCTAAAGATAGTGACAGGTAATCAGAATGGCACTCAGAAACAGTTAGATTTACGAGACAAATCTTCGGAAGCGATGTCAAAATAGAATAGCCAGCTCGCCACAGACAAGGAAAAGCTACAGGAAAAGTGCGGGTCTGCTACCGAATGACACCACGGTTATCCCAAATCATTACAGTTCGACCTCGAAGAAACGCATGAATCAGGTAAGTATATTAAGGAAGCGGTAAGAAATATGATAATAAAGTTGGGCTTCCACCACCATTGGTTGAGGGGGTGGTGGAAGAAGTTGATGAAACCGTCATTAGTGATGACATACCAGAACCGGTTACTTAATTGTACCTAATAAAAGTGAAAATAAAACTAACAAACCGGTTCTGAAATATGGCATCACTGATTCTAAGGACAATGGGAAGGTGAAAATCGTCCCATATCCCGACGCATTGCTAGCGCCATCTAAGGCGAAGATGGCAACTAAGTAGGGCCCACAACAAGAGGAGATGTGGGAAACTTTTAAACATGTTAAAACAAATATTCCCCTATTAGATTCCATAAAACAAATTCCTGCTTATGCGAAGTATCTGAAAGAGTTGTGCGCACAAAAGAGGAATCACAGAATTCCTAAACATATTGACTTTACTGATAATGTGAGTCCAATTATTTCGGGTGCTCTTCCACCTAAGTCACAATATCCGGAAGCGCCTATTATACCCATTCAAGTGGGCTATTTTAAAATGGCATAGGCACTTCTAGATCTTGGAGCTAGTATTAGTATCCTCCCGGGAAGTCTTTACGATCAGTATGACTTCGGTCCACTGCGGGCATCCGCTACCATGGTTGTTCTAGCTGACCAAACACCAAAACTTTCCCGGGGGATACTGACTGATGTGATTGTTAAGGTAGAATATTTTTATATAGTTATATCCCAGTCACCTTTTGATCCTTCACTATGTATCGGGTGAGAGTACCAAACAGCCCACAGTTATATTCGATTGGCCACTTTTGGCTACCGCAAATGCCAACATTAACTGTAGAAGTAGTACAGTTAGCATGGCATTTGGTAACCATAATCTTAGGTTTAATGTTTTCACACATATAAACAATTATTCGGTCGATGACGAGTGCTTTATGGCCATTGTTATTGATGAGTGTATTCCGTTATACGACTCTGTCGTGAACACATATGGCACAATAGAGACGTGTGTACTACACCAACACCCATGAATTTCAACTTAGAAGTCTTGGTACACAGCTCACACTAGTCCTTATACCCCCGACCGACCTACCCTCGAGAAGGCAAGCGATGCGGGTAACTTTTTTTTTTCCTTTTTGCCTTTATTATTTTCGTCTTTGTTCTTTTAGTTTCAATAAATACCTCTATGTACTAGCAGATTTTCATTATTATCAGTGAATCAATGTTTACATTTGAATATTTTATTATCATCCACTTTTACCACGATGCACGATACGGATATAAAGTTATACTTGTTTACTCATGATCAACTCAAACTAACGGCCAATAACCAGTAACCCCAAAACGTAATCGTTAATGGAAATCGGGACCCTGCACATGGTTATAGGAACCTTAATCTAGGCTGCCTATGACCGGTTACTCTGAACCGGGGTTGTGTGCTTAGTTAAGCCATAGCTATCTAATAGGAGCCCTATGTATTTAGTTTATTTTATTAATTTTATATTTTCATTTTTGATTTATCATTACCTCAATTCGAGCGTCTCAAACTTAATCTCTCCCCGTAACGTTTAAACATCCTCGGGAATACATTACTAATAACTTTGCAATATTATTTCCCTAATTTTGATAGTTTATTGTGGTTATCATATCTTCACACAATTTTTAGCCTCGCATGACCCCAATGTTTCATATATTCGACTTAAATATTGTGATAACTGCATACATTTACCATAACGAGAGTTTTTATTTTGTATTTAATACCCGACAACTTGTTAAATCTTTTAAACGTTCATTCTCGATATATGTTAGTTTTAAGAATTTCAATATTTGAGCTTTTTCAATTGTTTCGGTGTTGCTATAACTATCTCGATATTTAACTTCTAGAGTTTCTTTATTACTCAATGGCCATTAGGTTTTCTTCCGTCTTTATTTCTTAAAAAAGAAATTAATTAATTAATTAATTAAATTATCTTGAATTTCAAAAGATTTTGACTTAAATATGTATGTAAGATTTTAACACTCAACCACACGAACCATGCGGACCATGCGACGAAAGAAGTAATTATAAGTGCACATGTAATTACCGAAACCCTCGCATGGAAATCATGGTGGGTACGTTGGTGGGCGAACAACTTAGAACCGATAAACTGAAGGACAACGGTACAAATGATATATAATATGACAAGATCATGTTTGATATACCGCTGGTATATCCTATATATGAGTGGAGTCGTCATATTATCCATTTATAGCATTTTTCGAGTCACTCGAGAAGTTGTGTTGTTCGTTTTATTAACGACATGATTTTGTAATTTGGTTTGATCTTATTTTAATTTTTCTTGTATTCTAATTTCGGGACGAAATTTTTAAAAAGTTGTAAATACTGTAACATTTGTCAATTTTTGGACCTGAAAACCCGACTAGTTAAAATTTTATTTTGTTTTATTTTTGTTATTTTTTCTTTGTTATTAATAAAAACAACGAATTATTATTTATTATATTTTAGTTGGTCTTTATTACGTCACGCGTCACTCGAAATTCGTTTATTAGTTAAACTAGTTATAAGAACTTTAAAGTACGTGCAAAATTCACCCCCTTATCTAAGTTTGTTCTTAATGTGGCCTTAACATGTATGCCTTAAACTTGGTTTAAAAAAGCATGCATAAGGCGAGTCGAGGCGAGAGGTGACCTAAGGTGAGGGTCTCTTCGCTTTAGGCTAGTCAAGACAAGCCTGAGTTGAGATTTTTAGGTAAAAAGCGACCTAATGCGAAGTTAAGGCGTTCGCCTTTTGTACACAAATGGTTTCTAAACTTCAAAATGTTGTAAAATATGCTTTTTAGGTTGTATATTAAATCATATTTAATGGTTAAATATAGCTACATTATGGATCGGGATGCTAAATCTCATGATATTTACATATATAAAAATTATATAAGTGTGTTTTTCTCGTGTACAAAAAGCTCTCGCTTTTTTAAAGTTGGTGCTTCACGCTTCTGTTTTAAACCTCGTCGCTTTTCTTTGCCCCTCGCTTTTTTAAAACCAAGGCCATAACGTAAAACAAAGTACACTTGTTTGGGGATGTGATGTTTTCTCAGCTTGTATATATTTTAATTCGGTAATATTTAGTTTTAATTGTTTATTGTGTGAACTTTGGTGCTTCATACGCGTTTGTTGCATTTCAGGTCATTGGTTATTAAAGCAGTTATTTTGGACCTGTACGAACACGGGATGAAGACCCGGAATGACCAGCACGCGAAACGAGGCAAGAAAATGAATTCAGCTGATGAATTGAAGATACCCATCACGATATGCGATGGAAGTAAAGAGAGTTCATCGCGTATTGCGGTGGACTGATTTTAATGTTGCCTTGACTTTTGGTCCATCACAATACGCTATGGACCTATGAAGACCCCATCGTGTATCGTGATGGGAGGCAAAGACAGGAAGTTAGGGTTTTGATATTATAATATGTTTTGACGACCCTATTACGATCTAACTTCTTCCAGAGATGTTCCTAGGGCAGAGAAAAGTATTTCCATCATCCCGATTCAGCCTGAGATCAATTCCATGTTCCATATCATCTGAATCGAAGATCTTGTGATGTCGAGACGCGGCTAGTCTTTTAGAATCATACCCATATGTAGAGTTTGTAACTTTTCAATTTTCTCATGTGTTAAAATGTGAACTAATTCTATTTATCTTTGATTAATCTATGAATATTGATGTTTGGTATTCAATGCATTCAGTCGGTTTAGGTTTATGTCGATCTGAACGATTAGTTTGTCAGTTGCTATGATAATTGCTTATTGTTTTGTTTGACCAGTATAAATATGATGAAGCATAAAGTTGCCCTTAGTTGGGTCAGACTGCAGGGATTGTTTGATAACAAGTATCGTGTGTTAGCGATTGTTGATGCCTAAATTTATTTAGTTAATCAGTCCGTGTTGATCATTGATAATTTATCTGTTAAGTGGACATGAGTTAACTGTTTTGTTTCATGATTGAACCTCGGGTGTGTTTTGTCTTGTTTATTGATTGAAACTTGTGTTGTTTACTTGTTTGAAATTAAAACCAAATTCTTTGCTAGTGTTATCAGCACTCATAGTTGTTACTTCATAATCAGAAATTAGTTACACATTACACTGACCACATACTCCTCGTAGTTCGACACCCTACTTACCCTAGCTCGCTTAGGTGATTAGGAACTTGATTTTAATTATTTTTTGACTAGATAGCGATAGTCTAGCATCAATTCGCGCCCTCCACTAGGACCACTGGGTGTGATTTGTCATATAAGAATATTATCATATGAACTCTCTTTCTTATAAAGAACTTACTAGCAATGTGGGACAAGAATACACTTTCTTATTTATATCAAGGTGGAAACATTCCATTTTCTTTCCTCCACCAATATGGGATGAAAATTCATTTGTTTTATTTTCTTCATTATGGTTTATTATATTTACCGTCGGCGAGACTTTCACTTCTGGTTAATGGTAAGGTGACTCTTGTCTACATTCCTATTTATTTTGGCAATGGAGGAAGATTTGGTAGATATCAATTTGCTTAAGGAGGTTCGAGTTGGCAAAAAGGATGTTTTTTTTATCTCATTTGTTTTATGTGGATACTAGTCAGTTTCTAATGTTCAAACTGTGGTTTTTATCCTATAATGTTTCTTGTTGGCCTCTAGTCTAAAAATAAATCTTCCTAATTGAATATTTACGGGGTGGTGGCAGTGGATTATGAGGATGTCGTATCTTGTGCTTTGATGGTGAATTGCAATCCGAGAAAACTTCCTTTATATATTTAGGTCTTTCGGTTGGAAAAATTGCAAACTCAAATGCATGGAAAGTTATTATAGATAGATTTGAATCTCGATTGAATTTATGGAAAGCTCCTCTTCTTTATATTAGAATCCGCTCTTTTTTGATTAATTTGGTGCCTGGTGTTTTAAGTATTTCTTATATGTCACTCTTCCATGTTCTGGTGGGAGTTATGAAGAAGTTGGAGCAACTTCATTCAAACTTCTTTTGGGGAGAAAGCAAGGATAAAAGAAAAACGCATTGGGCGTCTTGGATGTTGGTTTTAGCCTCGAAAGATAAAGGTGGGTTAGGGGTGGGCTCTTTGGAAGTTGATAGTTATCACTTTTAACTTTCACTTTAAAACCTGAGTGTAAAGTTGAAATGAATCACATAATTATAGAAATTGTGTTTTATTTTTTAGTTAATTTCACTAATTGTCATATATCTTCCAAATTGATTTGTTTTATCTTTTACGTTTTCAAATCCAACGGCATTTGTCCTTTGGCCCTTAACCCGGTTATTTTTTTCTCGTTAAATCAGGACATGCGCATTACATATGAGGGCAATTTGGTCATTCTACCTAATTATTTGAAAAGCATATTAATAATAAAATAACTAAATACTTACACGAACCATACATTATTGGCCCCAAGATCTCAAATTGGATGAACAAAGAGTTGAATGGATGAAACAAAACCCTAGTTTTAGAAATTAAAATCCTAAAAATTGTGAAGCAAGTTGGGTGGTGGGTATCGAGTGAGTGGTGACAGTGGTGGGAGAGTGAGAGTGTGTGTGATTGTGTGTAGATGTAATATTATTTAGTTTAATTTTAATTATTATGTGTTTTGATAATAAATTGATAGAATTACTAAATTGCCCTCATATGCACCTCACATGATCTAGTTTTACGAGAAAAAATAATTGTGTTAAGGTCACAAATCAAACATTGTTTATTTGTAAACGAAAAGAATAAAACAGATCAATATTAAAGATACAAACAAATAGTGAAATTGAGTACAAACATAAAAAAATAATTTATGTAATTATGTCAATGAAGTACAACTAAAGGGGCTTTTATAGAAGACAAACACGCAATTTGTTGTGCCACTAGCCCTTATAAATTACGAAATCAGGTCTTCTATAAACTAAATAACAATCTAACTAAATGGCATTACTACATGGTTGTGCTTTTGGCTTGTCTTCATGATACAACTCCAACCTCAAACTTCAACAATTGAACAAGCCCATGTAAATTCTAATAAATGCATGTTTTTTAATAAACTACCATATCCATTAAGTTAACCCAAGCCAAATGATTGCTTTTATTTCAAATAGGTTTGTCGAGTTGATTTTTTTAAAGCCACTTAAGTTTTAAGAACTCAAAAAAATCAATAACAAAAAAAAATTTGAATCAACATTTTAATACGTAAGAGAAAAGGTTATGAAGTTGACTTCTTTGTCTTCTTGAAGGTGGTTGGGCATTAACCAACACAACAATGAAACCTGATCTAGCGTTTGCTCCCTCCACTTCCTCAGGGCCCTCACTTCCTCACTCAACTCACTCAGATGCCCGCCTCTCATCACTTTGCTCGCCTTGGGAGAAAGGCTACTGAAGGTAGCAAATCTCGAAATATGACGATCCAAAATAATGGAATAAAAGACCTAGGAACGAGTAAGGAATCTTTTTAGTCGCAACAACAAATGAACCTAGGTAGGGGCATTTTCAGGGAGTAGCCCGCTTATATGAATGCATAGTTAAGAATGACATTCTTAAAATTATTAAAAATGAGATTCTCAAATTATCCGATCCCTAGGTTTGTCAAGCATTTTATTTAGTTAGCTTGAATTAAAGAATGTAAGATTTTGAGCTTACTAATAAAATAAGGCTTAGAAGTCTCCCACACCACCTATAACACACCATTTTTTTCCTATACAGCTTGTATGGGTCTATACGTTCGTATAGCAGTTAAATCATGTCGATTTGTGTCTGATGTTGTCGGCCATCATTTATAATGCCTCGTTAGCTCTATACGAGTCGTATAGGCCTACACGGCCGTATAAACATTTTATTTGAATTATTTTTTGATATATTATTTGACTTGCATCATATTTTTTTAGCAATTCTAAACCTTCTTTTCGACCATTTCATGTGTTGTATAGCACCACTAAAAATCCGTCTATACGAGTCATATTTCTACACGGCTTGTATAGGCTCGTATAATCATTTTTCAACAGCAACTAATAGTGATCAATAGCCAATCTGAATTTTTCTACAAATATTTTCTATACAATTGTATAGCCCTACACGATCATATAGGTTTATGGTTTGCCAGAGAGGAATACAACCCATTTAATGCCTATACAGCTCGTATAGATCTATACAATCGTATAAGCTACAAAAAACTGTTTTATTTGTCCCCTTGCCAGTCATTCGTCATTCGTACCTCCTATACGGCCAAATAAGCCTACATGTGGGAATGGTGTATGAGAATCAGATCCCTAAAATAATTCGTTTGGGTTATCTGAGAACAATTTTAAGCCGACTGCTGTAAATAGTCCATAAAGTCATAAACAACTATGCACTCAGGATCCCTGGTAATTTTGTAATGTAGTTCTTGGAACTACTATTCTTAAAAACCAATTAATCAAACAATAAGTTAGGAGATAATGAAAGGAATCATCACTAGTCAAGCAAAATAGAAACGATATAACGTAGAACCATTTAACACAAATCAAATAAATAATTTGAAATATAAAAAATGTCATCCGATAACATTGAAGAACAGCTCCATTGAAAAGGAGAAGCCTTAAGCAGAAGGGATGATCACAAAGAAATTTGTTGTAAGCACAAATAAAATCCTGGAAACATGGATTAATTTTAATCTCCAAGAAGAACTTATGTGCTAGAATATGCTATTCAAATATTATTAAAAAAGGAAATAAGAGTAACAAGCAACCTAAAAAGAAGACGGCGGCGGAAGAAAGAAGCGTGTGACCTAGAAAACATGTTGTGTGTGTGTTTTTATAGAGAGAATATTATATAAATGGTCTCTAATATATTCATTACTATGCAAATGTGACATCATAAAGTGAGAAAGTTACATAATCGGTCTATAATATATGTATGCTGATCTCCACAAATATCATAATAGGTCCCTAAGGTAATCATCACTCCACAAACATCTATAAATTACATATCTAAAACATGTGACCAAACAATTTTACTAGAATGAACATTGATATATTTTTAAAAAAAACTTTGGTATAAAATATTGCCTTTGTGGAGAGAAATCCCATAATGAATCGCTTACGCAGCACATAAAATCTCGCCTACATGTACAAATCTAGATGTTTTTTTGGTTTTTCTTATAGGAAATAAAAGTAACCAATGGAAAAAAAAAAACACATTTCAGAAATTTTGTTCATAATGTCTAGATTACGTGTATAAAAAATCTCGACATTTTGAATAGTCCCAGTTTCTTATTTTTTTTTAAAGAAAAAATAAAAGCACGCATTCGAGAACGAGGTGGAATAGTTCGAGGTGGTCGTCATATCGCGAGAATGTCATCAAGTAGTCATGCCCTATAGAATTGTTGATAGGGTGTACATGATGCAAATGTCGTGAGATTGTTGATTAGCCAGGCGAGATACAAGGGTTAGGTTGAGAAGGCAGGAGGTTAAGTCGAGAAGCAGGATGTTATCTAACCGTTTTTCAAGGGCAAGATGTTGGGGTTATGTCGAGAAGTCGGGGGGGAGAGGGGTTAGGTCGAGAAGAAAATGTATTTGTTTGAGATTTGTGGGTTCCGAAGAGATGGTCAAAAAAAACCGGTTGGGGAACCGGTTTGCCGGTTTAAACCGGAAACCGGTTTTTATACGAAAACCGGTTTTTTAAAAACCGGTTTGACCGGTTTACAAACCGCCGGTTCGTATTTCGGTTACAAGTTTTAGATCCAAAACCGGTTAACGAACCGGTTAATGGAAAAACCGGTTTTTTTTTAAAACCGGTATTATGAAAAAAACCGGTTATTAAACCGGTTATTTTAAAAAAAAAAACCGGTTAACCGGTTATTAACCGGTTCTAACCGGTTTCTAAACCGGTCCTAACCGGTTAGACCGGTTAGGGTTTTGACATACAAAAACCGGTTATTACCGAACCGGTTTTTTTTCCCGGGCCAAAAAAAAATCGGTCCAGTTAATAACCGACACCGGTTTTTTTAAAAAAACCGATTGGTGCACATAAATAGTGAACGAGGCGATAAAAATTTACATGTATCTCATCTCATATAAGTGATCCCAGATTCATTTTTTCACCAATTTACACTCCATTATTTTATCAAATTAAGAGTATGGATAATCAAATAAATTATTATTTTATCAAATTAAGTATTGTATGAATTATAATTTAGTTAGATTTTCACCTGGCGCAACAGCAATTGGTAAAACCTCAATGTTAAAATCTAGGTTTTAGTAAAATTAAGCGTTACGTCTATGAGTTGATGCGAATTTAGTCATTTACGTTCGTTACGATATAGACACCGTTGATAAAATCTTAGCTTCCAAAAAGAAATATTTTCGTCAAGTAACATATAAAAAATAAATTATTTAAAATGAAAGTTTGTTTTGTCGGTAAACTCGGGCGGTGGTAAAACCCAAGTGTTCTCGTTCCCGACCATTGAAGCGATAACTGGACACGAATTTGGTCGGTTTGCGACTACATTTGTTACAGCACCGGAGCTAAAAAAGGGAAAATATAAATTTTGAGTGGACCAATGGGATGTTGTCGGTCGGTAAACTCGGGCATTGGTAAAATCGAGCGTTGTCGGTCCTCGGCCGTTGAGACGTTGAGTCTATGCAAAATAGGTCGGTTTTCATCGCGTAGACTCAGTTTGTTTTGTTTTAGTTCCAGCACCGTCACAAAGACCAACTGACTGCAAAAAAAAAATCAGTTCGGTGTCGTAACGAACATGACGAAAATCAACAGAATTCACATAGACTCACCGCCTCAGTAGTCGGTGTCGGTCGGTAAACTCGGGCGTTGGTAAAACCGAGCGTTGTCGGTCCTGGCTGTTGAGACGTTGAGTCTATGCAAATTAGGTCGGTTTTCTTTGTGTAGACTCACCACGTTTTGTTTAGTTCCAGTACCATAAACGAAAACCAACCGACTTCTGATTTTATTTTTTTCAGTTCCGGTACCGTATCAAACATGACGAAAACCGACAGAATTCACGTAGACTCACTGCCTCAACATCCGAGTTCGATAACAGTTGGGTTTTATAGATGATCAAGTTTATAACGGATCGACGACACGCCATCGGTCCACCCCCCAATTTGTATATTTTTTTGTTTTATTTTGTCTTAGTTTCAGTACAATAACACGCTTAACCGAAGGCGACCGAATTCACGTCGACTTACCACATCATGACCTTGGGTTTTACCGACCTGTCAGGAACGCGTCGTGAAAAACACTT
>NW_027500031.1:0-30640 GCF_021521415.1 Bidens hawaiensis | reverse complement strand
ATTTATATACATACATACTTATTTCATGATTACAAGTGTTGACTTGTGAATACTCATTACTGTTTTCTTGAAACTCGTGAAACTCACCAACTCTAGTAGTTGACCGTTTTAAACTGCTTTTCAGGTGTACCTAAATCGGAGTGAATTGGTGATCTATTACTTGCCCAAGGTGTGTGGTTGATGCTATGTGAATAGAAGCAAGGATACTAGTAGTAAGATCGTATAGTTAACGAACTAGTTTTGTTTGAATCACCTAGACTGTAAAACAATGATAGAACAATGAAATGTAATAAATTATAAATTAGTTTGTAATGTTTCTTTATAAAAAATGTGTTGACACCACAGGTGTCTGTTACATTCCCGTTTTACGCTTCCACATTGTGCTAGTCGGGGTGTGACAAATTACACCCAAAAGTTGTTAATTGTATCGAATATGCGCGTTAACAAGTTGTTTATGTACTTAGCAACCAACTCAGCCCCATGGGGACCTAATTTAGTATAATTACAGCCAACAAGTCCACACAACAGTACATGATTTGAATGGGTCGGCAATTCACTTATACAACGCATAAACTACCAATTAAACGCGAATTTGCGTTGTACCGACCCGTTTGAGCAACCGACAACCAATTCAGCCCCATTAATATAAAAATTAGTTTGTTCACTGCCCATATAACATACCGAGGCTATACCGAGGCTAGACAAACTGAATGGGTTGTTAATCCCCTCAAAAAACGTGCTAAAAGCAACAATCAACAAACTAGACAACTAAAATCCTAGTTTTCAATTTGTCGACAAGTGACTAACCAAACGAGCTTCATTGCTCACGATATTAAGGTATGATATAATGGACATACCTAGGAATGAGACGAAGCAAAAATTCAAACGATTCAGCCCCAAAAGGGCCTCAATTGGACAGCCACCGGTTAAGTCCTAAACCGAAAGAATTGATCTATAACGAGCCTAATATGCAGATTTTAGCATGCAAAGATGTATTTTAATTCAAAGGAAAATCATAAAAATAAATTATGAAATTTTTATCAGAGTTACATAAATGTCTTAGGTTTCTAAAAATAGTTTTATTATATTTTACAAATGCACACAAATATTATAAAAATTCCTCCAACACAGAAAGGTACGCGCAGCTATATAAGTGCGCATCAAAAGTATTTTAATCAAATCTCAAACCCTAACATGTTTACGACATCTGTCAGCAACTATTTTAATCAAAACTCAAACCCTAACATGTTTACGACATCTCTACAGTTAAATAAGGGGTTTAATGGTGAAAAAGACTTGCGTTGGTATAATACTAACCTTGAATTGGTCGGTAGAGGGCTGGAACTTGGCTGGAGTTGCACGAAAAATGAGATGATGGTGGCTGCTAAGGTTGCGATCGTCCAGGAGGTGAGGGAAGGGAAGAATAGGGTTTATGTTATAATATTTTTACATCTAGGTCCCCCCAACTTGCAAAATGCATAATCTTGGACCAAAAGTTAAATAAATAGACTTACAAGAACGGCTAGGAGGTCCTTGAAGATGACAGGACGGGTCTCGGTTAAAGATACAAACTTACAAGGCATGAATCCTTTTAACGAAAATTTACGGGCGTTACAAGTCTACCACCCTCAATTTGCTTACCGTGATTTTAACGGCTTTACAAAATGGTAAATTTGCAAAATTGGCTTTCATATCACGAGTTAACATTTTTGACAGCTGCATTCTTGCTTAAAACACAGTAATTGTTTTCATATAAGGTATCATGCTGCTTACAACTTTTGAAAAGGGCGTTTAGGTTTTTGCTTTTTTTTTGTAAGGGGTGATTAGATGTTAATATTGATGATTCGATTGATTAAATTTACGTCAACTAGAATTTTGATAGAGGTTATCTTTATGTGTTTATGGATTCAATTAAAAACTGTAAAAACATGGCAGATTCAAGAGAAAAATATGTTATTATATGCTGATTTACACTATTTTTATAGGAAAAATGCATATGATTTGAGATTTGCCATTATTAATTTAGTGAGATTATCTAATCTATTTTATTTGATTAACTAACAACTGTATTTGATGATTTATTTGGTAAATATTAAATCTTGCTTATTACATGAAAAACTCTAATTGTTTTCACACATGCTAATTTGCCCTTGAAAACGGTTTACTCTTCTTTTGTGTTAGGATATAACGAGAGCTACAAAAATAGAGCAAACTTTCAATTTTTTGTATTTACAGTTTAACCACCTTTTGTTTTCTTTGTTTTAGAATTGGTTGTATTGGAAACTCGAAATATCTTTATTTGGGTTTTTACGCATTTTTGCCAAGAGTCCAAAGATATATTTAACATAGTTTTTGTAAACATGTTCCATTGTTTGCTGTTAGTAGTATATAACTTCCGTTAATCGATCACGCTCGAATAATACCATCAAAATGGAGTTTTTTTCTTTTTTTTTCTCTTTTTTGTAAAACATAGAATAATAATATCAAAATGGGCCAGACTTATTGTTTTCCCAAAATTTTCAGACCTTTCCTTAGGACACAGTTTGAGGCCATACACTAATGCTATTAGCTTGCAAATCTTTTTATAGTTTTGAACATGTAACCATAACTTATGAACTAATAATGGCAACTAAATACCAACATCCTTGTATAATTACATACTTAACAAGACTAGTTTTGTCTTCTCTATTTTACTTCTTTTTTAAGATACACTTCAAGTGACTGTATGTATGTCTTTTGTATTTACAATGATTTAATGTGAACCTTGGTCTCCTTATCTTCATTGATTTATGTTCGACAAGTCTAACTTATTAGGTCACCTATACTTTTGCCAGTGTAGCGACAACTAATACAGGAATTACAACCTGAAACAAGAATGAAAACAAATGTGTGTATTTCGCAGGTTTCTATGCTGCTTTATGAATCTTTTCGGATGCATGCTTTCTTTGATGCATGTGATGCAATTTGTCCTCATTACGTTCAAGAAGTTCATCGATATATATCATCAAACTCAGATGATACACCAAAACAGTTTTCCCGCAACGTTCAGGTTATTCTATAAATCTTTTCCCTTGCCATTAACCTAAAAAAAAAAAGTGTGCAGCATGTTCAGGTTGATAAAGAAAAAAGTACCTATCTTGATGATCACCAGTTAAAGTATTAAGAAAAACCATATAGATAAATAGACAGACCTTATTCTTTTGGTCTTCAAGGTATGGTTGGTGGAAATTGCTTCTTTAAATGCACGGTCAATGTTTATTTCATTAAGTTGATGTATCTTCTCTTATTTTGGCTTTTAGTAGTTGCATCGTATCTACCAAAGATAACATCAGTCTAGGGGGTTAGTAAATTTCAGTTATTAGGGAAATTACAGCTAATACTAATTTTAAAATTGTTTTAGTGGCATAATGATTATACTACTTTGCATCTTGTGTACTAAAGACTAGATTAATATACTTTGCATCTTGTGTACTAAAGACTAGATTAATATACTTTGCATCTTGTGTACTAAAGACTAGATTAATATATTTCTAATAATTATTAGGTTTGTTGTATCTCTGGATTTAACATCCTGCATATAAAAGAGTTATCTTTCAAAAATTATTATACTGAATGCCCCACTAGAAAGAATGTAACTTTGACAAAATATAGTATAGGGATCTAAATTGTAAAGCTTTGTACTCATTGATAATGACACAGGTGAGCGATTACTGTGCTCAATCCCTACACCAAGTAGTGAAAGAAGCTTGGGAATTCGAAGGAGATATAGATGTCTCACCTAAAAAGGGGGAATCCGCACTCTCTTTGGCGTACCAAGATGTTGATCAAGCTTGTGTTAATGAGTTTTCATCAAGATCAACCGCAATAGTGCTTGTCTTACCTTGCCATCTTGTTGCTGCAATCCGTGGTGATAGTAGGGCGGTTCTCTGTTGCGGGTCCTACTCCATTGAGCTCACTAAAATCATAAGTCTCTTTCAACATCCCTATCTTGTCTTAATTTCAATAGAATTTGTGTTCCGTACCAAATACGATACCATCAAACTTTCAAAATTTATGATTATTGGTAATTTGATTTTTTTTTGTAGGCATGATGCTTATGTGGTACTGGCGTGTTACATGAAAACAGGCTAACTTAGGTCATCTCCTAAAATCACATACCTTTTTAAGGTTTTTGGTTTTACAAACGTTAACCAGGTTTTCTATTAATGTTATCCAACCACCTAAAGAAATCGTTAGATATGGCTATGAGCAAGTGAACATGCAAGAATCTTTAGAGGAAGAGAGGCCGCGGAGGATAAGAAGGTTGATCCGTTTACACTTTTACCAGATGACATTGTTAAAGAGATCCTTGAAAGGCTCCCCACTAGAACTCTTCGTTACATGGGGAAATATGTTTACAATAGATGGTTTAATATAATCAATACGCTTGAATATAACTCATAATAAATGCGGCCTTCTAGATCATATTTATAATTAACCTAATGATATAAATAGTCGCTAATTAAATTGACAATTATATGATGGATATAATTACATAATATGAAAAGACTTAGAAACTCTTGACCTTTAATGTCTTTTATGATTGTACTAAAAACATCACTTGAATTACACTTGATCTCCATCGATCTAAGGTATCCTAAGTGAAGTAAAAAAATTAGTATAATAGCTTTATCCTTTTCAAAGTTTCCAACCCTACAAGTATGGTTAATAATTCATTTATCTAATTTTCATATTGAGTATACATGTTAGTCGTTCATAATATTATAAAGATATGATCAGCATGCGGTATCATAGCATATGTTGATTATATCAAATTAGTCATTAGAATATATTTTCCAAATCGCTGATTTAAGCTTATGGATCTTGAAATTAATAATCCGTATAAGTTCTTGATAAAATTTTCTTCTGGAAAAATGGAATCAATCTTAATGTGGAAAGTGATTTATGATTTTGTAAATTAAAATATACCAATTATTGACGGTGGATTAAATTCCACTGTTGGTTGATCGAAATTACCATATTTAATTTTGCATGAATTTTGAGAAACTTAAAAAACGCTTTCACTGAATTTTTCATATTAAAGTTGCTCATGAAAAATTGTAAAGTAGGCGACAAAGCGTTATTAGTTGGTATGTCAGTTAGTAGTTAAAATAGGTAGGCCATGACGCGCTAGTAGTTAAAACCGATAAGTCACAAAGCTTTATCATAGAATAGTTAACTCGCCGTCTCGATAATCTGACAGGTTGACGACGACAAAATAGCTTGACGATAAATCTGAAAACTTGAATTAAGAGGAATATATTTGGAATCTCCTTTAATAAATGGGCCACTTTGAGAATTTCCACTTTATAGAAACAAGCACATATAATTAAAAAACGTTCCTTAAATAAAAAATTAGAACAAATCAAATATGTTAATTATTACTAAAGTAATGAAGTGAAAAGAATAAAAAGATGTTAAAAAATAAAAACTTTATGTTTTCTATGTCAGATATTTCCAAATCAAACATCACCAAATCTCAATTAAAAAAACAAGATTTCTCTATACATCTTCGTCTTCAATTCTTCATCTTCCATAAAATTTCTTTTTCTTAACTGGAATTTAATTTGTTTAGCTAACATTCTGAAATAACCGTAAACTGTATATAGAAAAAATTATTTATATATCCATATTACTTGGATTAATAACTTTAATATAAATTAAAACAATTATATTTAATAATTTATACATAAATATACTAGTAAATTTATTACATTATCAAAATAATAAGAAACACAAAAAAGAAACAACTTTAAAATTAATCAGTCAGAAAAAAATTAATTAAAAATATAACAATAATAATAATATTAACAAATAAATAAAATGATAATAGTAACATGCTTATGCATCCGAGGCTTTGACATAATTCATGAGTTAAGATTTGTGGTTGAGTAAAGAAACATTATACAATATCTTCTATGGAGATTTACTTATATTTAAAATATTTTTCCCTGTTAGCTTAAAAGAAATCAAATGAACTACACTTTGAGAATTTTTTTTCTTAGAAACTGACATTGCCCAAATAATTTCATCTACTACCATCTTCTTTATCTTATAAGCATATAACAATACTTCTTCATATTGCTAGACTAGAAACCGACACCGGTCACCACCTCCACTCGCCACCGATGTACTTCATCTCTGAAGATCACAGGGGACATCGACGTAACCACCATACGTTCGTCGAACTATTAACAAGTTACGAAATATATCGATTCTTGACGTGAAACGAGTGTGTCTGGCCTTTTCTTCTGATATTGAGAACCAAAGCTCTGATACCACTTGTAGAACCATGTTCATGCCATGAACAAGGCGTAGATCCATATCTAGAATCAACGTGAAGGTGTAGAATCCCTAAACGTTATCGAAAACAACAAGGTTTCTCATTATCTTCTCTCTATTTCTCATATATATCAAGATTTAAAACAAGATATGACAAATATCAACACAGGTAGTTCTAGACCAAAAGGTTATGAATGCATATGTCAAGATCCTATTTATAGGGAAGTTAGAACATATCCGACGCATAAGTCTTATATGACGTATAAGTCTTATATGGTGTGTAATTACCTATACGGCGCATAGGTACATATGCGGCACTTAAGTACATATACGGCGTATAACGGCGCATAAATACTTATCCGGGAGCATAAGTATGCAGGTGCATAAGTATCCGGGCGCATAACTTACACTCTAGTAAACTTATACTCTCCGATAAACTTATACTCCGAAAACTATTTTGCACATATCTTTCTGTTCCAGCATCCGTTTCGCATTCCATTTGATGCGTTAGAACCATAATCAATGTAACCTTCGTTTGACCAAGATGAAAGCAATAGACATTTGCAATAACACTATGCACACACATACACTAGCCAATGAGACCATTATTACCATTTCCAAAGTATTTATCAACTCTAGTGCATTCTCAAAGCATCTAACATGACTCAAATTAAACATTTACCACACTTCCATAGTGCACCACACTAGATTGAAAATTGTAAGAGACTTTTATTGATTTGAAACTCTTTTTTCCCTAGTGGCTACAACTAGCAAGGAAAGTGAGTGTCACACTATTTGGTGTGAATCCTGAGTCTTCCATCTTTTCAAATAACTTTAGAGATTCATCATCCTTACCATGGGCTGCAAAGCACGATATGTTTCATCCACCACATCGGCCAATTTGAGATTTTGATGCTCCAAAAGATCTTTCTAGCATCATGCAGGCACCCGTACTTTGAAATTTTTAATACATAATGATAAGTAAACCATTAACGTTGGTATTATCGTACAATACTATTTTTGTAATGCCTGCACGTGAATTTCTTTCCCTTTTGTAATATCTCATAGTTTTCCACAACTGTTTAGAATGGTCAGAATTATCTTCGAGTTAATCTTAGCTTTGTTTCCAAGCATTTTTCTAAAACAACTCAAAGCCACCAAATGCAAACTGGCTTTTGCAAAACCTGAAATCATTGAATTTCATGCAACCGAAACATTCAACGACAAGCCCTTGAAAACCATTCTTGCATCGAATAATTTCACACTTTGAAAAAAGACACAAAACATGCTTGAAAAATAATTAAAAAAAAAATACAATGGATTGCAAAATATAACAAAATGCTGACCAAACTACAAAATAATGTTGAGTATATCACATAATTCCAAGAAAAAAGCACACAATTTCACGGTAAAAAATGCACAATCAATGACGAAAATAATAATAAAATAAAGCAAACGATGATAAATAAAAAGACACAGTGATTTTTTTTCGTCATTGTGCCATTTTTTAACGAGGAAGATGGAGGGAAACATTTTAGTTTTTTTTTTTACTTTTTTGTATTTTATTTATATTTTAAGCTATGCTTTTTTATTAATTTTCTATTAGTTTTAGGGGCTCTTTAGCCCTCAAATCCTTCTCATCTCCTCATTTTTGTCTCCCTTTGTATTTTAATCCGTCTTCCCAAATCAAATATCAAGAAAGTTCTTCACAATTGTCTATTTACATGTGTTTAATATGTGACTATCATATAGTGTTAGTATATATATGATAGTAATTCTTCATTTGATAACCGAATTTTTAGTGCAATTGTAATTTGGTTTCAAAGAATTTCTCTAATCAAAAGTTACCTCTTAGTTATCAATTCTCGTGTTTCTTATGCAAACCTTCATTCCTTAGTGTTAACCCTCATTTCGTATCTCACTCTCTTGTATCTCTAATTTTCCTCATTTTCATTTTCAACCTCGTGTGACGTTTTTTTAGTGAGATCCTATAATTGTTTTGATTTGTTTTTTCAACATTGATATTTGTAGTTGCACTTTACATTTGGTAAATTTGAATAATTAATCAAGAACGCATTTATAAAATCCATCAAAACAAAAATAACACACACAATTAATTTCAATTGAATAATTGTCAATCTTAATAACGAAAAAATATAACTTTAAAATTGATTAAAAACTTGTAACCATAATCACAACTTTGATTTGGGTATACAGACCATGATTCAGTGCAATTAGAAATAGACTCGAACTTGTAATTAGGTATAACTCATTTAAATTACCCCTAGTTGATTTAATTAATACTTATGCCGCTCGTATACATTGAAACTAGCCCAACTTGAACCGCCCCATTACTTGAGATGGCCCAACCAACCTCATTGTTTTGGTACCAGATAACTAAATTTTATTTCAATTGTAATTTTCTTATTTGCATTTTTAACCTCTCGTGTTAGATTAAATGGCATTTATTTTGATTGTAGCCTAATATATAGCCCACTAGGCCATAAGGTATAGCCCAAGGTTGTTAACTCCTCTATATATACATAATCTTTATTTTCTTTGCCATCTTTGTTGTTTGCAATTGCTGTGGCGACTCCATCAACAACTTCATTTTCAACAGTAGGTATATGTTCTTCCTTGGGTGATGGCTTATTCGTTTGAATGTTTTTCTTGGCTTGCTAGGTTATCTTCTATAGATTTCTTAATCCATTGATTTCTAAACTGAAATCTGATGTCCTTGTTTTCTTTGGTATTTAGGGTTACAAAATGTTGTTAATTAGTTACGATTTCAAATTAAAATCTTACCGATTGAGTCTAGAGATGAGACATTTTATTCCCAAATCTGATTATTTTGCATAAATTTAGTCTAACCTAGTTTAACATGATTTGATTTCATTCTCTTAATTTGTTTAACGTGATCTTAACGGCTATACAAAATGGTAAATTTGCAAAATTGACTTTCATATCATGAGTTAACATTTTTGACAGCTGCATTCTTGCTTAAAACACAGTAATTGTTTTCATAAAAGGTATCATGCTGCTTACAACTTTTGAAAAGGGCGTTTAGATTTTTACTTTTTTTTTTTGTAAGGGGTGATTAGATGTTAATATTGATGATTCGATTGATTAAATCTATGTCAATTAGAATTTTGATAGAGGTTATCTTTATGTGTTTATGGATTCAATTAAAAACTAAAAAAACATGGCAGATTCAAGAGAAAAATATGTTATTATATGCTGATTTACACTATTTTTATAGGAAAAATGCATATGATTTGAGATTTACCATTATTAATTCAGTGAGATTATCTAATCTATTTGATTTGATTAATTAACAACTATATTTGATGATTTATTTGGTAAATATTAAATCTTGTTTATTACATGAAAAACTCTAATTGTTTTCATACAGGCTAATTTGCCCTTGAAAACGGTTTACTCTTCTTTTGTGTTAGGGTATGACGAGAGCTACAAAAATAGAGCAAACTTTCAATTTTTTGTATTTACAGTTTAACCACCTTTTGTTTTCTTTGTTTTAGAATTGGTTGTATTGGAAACTCGAAATATCTTTATTTGGGTTTTTATGCATTTTTGCCAAGAGTCCAAAGATATATTTAACATAGTTTTTGTAAACATGTTCCATTGTTTGCTGTAAGTAGTATATAACTTCCGTTAATCGATCACGCTCGAATAATACCAACAAAATGGAGTTTTTTTTTCTTTTTTTTTTCTTTCTATTTTTGTAAAAAACATAGAATAATAATATCAAAATGGGCCAGACTTATTATTTATTGTTTTCCTAAAATTTTCAGACCTTTCCTTAGGACACAGTTTGAGGCCATACACCAATGCTGTTAGCTTGCAAATCTTTTTATAGTTTTGAACATGTAACCATAACTTATGAACTAATAATGGCAACTAAATACCAAAACATCCTTGTATAATTATATTCTTAACAAGACTAGTTTTGTCTGCTCTATTTTACTTCTTTTTTAAGATACACATCAAGTGACTGTATGTATGTCTTTTGTATTTACAATGATTTAATGTGAACCTTGGTCTCCTTATCTTCATTGATTTACGTTTGACAAGTCTAACTTATTAGGTCGCATATACTTTTACCAGTGTAGCGGCAACTAATACAGGAATTACAACCTGAAACAAGAATGATAATACAAATGTGTGTATTTCGCAGGTGTCTATGCTGCTCTATGAATCTTTTCGGATGCATGCTTGCTTTGATGCATGTGATGCAATTTGTTCTCATTACGTTCAAGAAGTTCATCGTATATATCATCAAACTCAGATGATACATCAAAACAGTTTTCCCGCAACGTCCAGGTTATTCTATAACTCTTTTCCCTTGCCATTAACCTAAAAAAAAGTGTGCAGCATGTTCAGGTTGATAAAGAAAAAAGTACCTATCTTGATGATCACCAGTTAAAGTATTAAGAAAAACCATATAGATAAATAGACAGACCTTATGCTTTTGGTCTTCAAGGCATGGTTGGTGGAAATTGCTTCTTTAAATGCACGACCAATGTTTATTTCATTAACTTGACGTATCTTCTCTTCTTTTGGGTTTTAGTAGTTGCATCGTATCTGCTAGAGATGACATTAGTCTAGGGGTTAGTAAATTTCAGTTATTAGGGAAATTACAGCTAATACTAATTTTAGAATTGTTTTAGTGACATGATGATTATATTACTTTGCATCTTGTGTACTAAAGACTAGATTAATATATTTCTAATAATTATTAGGTTTGTTGTATCTCTGGATTTTACATCCTACATATAAAAGAGTTATCTTTCAAAAATTATTATATTTAGTGCCCCACTTGAAAGAAGGTAACTCTGACAATATATAGTATAGGGATCTAAATTGTAAAGCTTTGTACTCATTGATAATGACACTGGTGAGCGATTACTGTGCTCAATCCCTACACCAAGCAGGGAATGAAGCTTGAATGCGAAGGAGAAATAGATGTCTCACCTAAAAAGGGGGAATCCGCACTCTCTTTGGCGTGCCAAGATGTTGATCAAGCTTGTGTTAATGAGTTTTCATCAAGATCAACCACAGTAGTGCTTGTCTTACCTTGCCATGTCGTTGCTGCAATCCGTGGTGATAGTAGGGCGGTTCTCTGTTGCGGGTCCTACTCCATCGAGCTCACTAAAATCACAAGTCTCTTTCAACCTTCCTATCTTGTCTTAATTTCAATAGAATTTGTGTTCCGTACCAAATACGATACCATCAAACTTTCAAAATTTATGATTATTGGTAATTTGATTTTTTTTTGTAGGCATGATGCTTATGTGGTACTGGCGTGTTACATGAAAACATGCTAACTTATGTCATCTCCTAAAATCACATACCTTTTTAAGGTTTTGGGTTTTACAAACGTTAACCAGGTTCTCTATTAATGTTATCCAACCACCTACAGAATCTTTGGATATGGCTAAGAGCAAGTGAACTTGCAAGAATCTTTAGAGGAAGAGAGGTCGCGGAGGATAAGAAGGTTGATCCGTTTAGACTTTCACCAAATGACATTGTTAAAGAGATCCTTGAAAGGCTCCCCGCTAGAACTCTCTGTTACATGGGGAAATATGTTTGCAAGAGTTGGTTTAATGTAATCAATATGCTTGAATATAACTCATAGTAAATGTGGCCTTCTAGATCATATTTATAATTATCCTAATGACATAAATAGTCCCTAATTAAAATTGGCAATTATGTGATGATATAATTATATAATATGAAAAGACTTAGAAACTCTTGACCTTTGATTTCCTTTATGAGTGTATTAAAAACATCACTTGAATTACACTTGATCTCCATCGATCTAAGGTATCCTAAGGGAAGTAAGAAAGATTAGTATCATGACTTCATCATTTTCAAAGTTAACCATCCCTACAAGTATGGTTAATAATTCATTTATCTAATGTTCATATTGAGTTTACATGTTAGTAGTTCTTAATATTATAAAAATATAATCAGCATGTGGTATCGGAGCATATGTTGGTTATATATTAGTCATTAGAATGTATTTTCCTAATCGCTGGTTTAAGCTTATGGATCTTGAAATTAATAATCCGTATAAGTTCTTGATAAAATTTTCTTCTTGAAAAATGGAATCAGTCTTAATGTGAAAACTTTTTTTTTTTGGAACGACCAACAAAGTAACGCCGGGTACTTCGTACGCGGCCCCCATTGGTTAAAGGTAGCTCGAGCTAGAGGTGGACAACAAAACCGGTTCCTGGAACCGGTTTGGTGGAACCGAACCGGTTCCTACCCGTTTTTCGTAGGAACCGGTTCGGTTCCGTTTCAACCCGACGATCCGGGACCGGTTTGACATTTTTGGAGGTGGACCGGGTAGGAACCGGAACCGAACCGGAACCGGTTCTGGAACCGGTTCGACCGGAACCGGTTCTAGCCGTTGGAGTAGTTCTAGCCGTTGGGAAACGGTTTTATGGCCGTTTTTTGACCGTTGGGGTCAAAAATGGCCGTTTTTTTGGCTCCCAAAACACCCCACTACTAGTATAAATATGTATTTGGTGTAATGGGTTCATCACAACACTCAAAACGCAAACCCGAACGCAAAAAAATACAAAAAAACGCTATTACAACGTTCTGAGTTCTCTAATCTCTTGTTTTCTCTTCTTCTATATTCATATTTGTTGTTATGGCTGCCTCACAATCATCGGTTGGTCAAGGTTCCACCGCCGGACCAAGTTTCGTTCGTATTGTACCTCATAATCGTAATCAAGAGATTTGGTGCAATTGGGATTTGGTTGAATTGAGTGACCATTCATTGAAGGCTCGGTGCAAGTTTTGTGGGATTTATTTAAACCCACTTTCGAATTCAAATTTGAAGAAACACATCGAAAGATTCGTATTTGTATAACATGTTAAATAAAAAAACAATTAACATAAAATTCATTTTATTTACTTTAAGAAGTTCAAAAAAAAAAGGTTACATGTTTTAAAATATTCAAAAACAATACGGTCTTGATTATAATTCAGCATTTGACTTGCGTAAGCCAAAAGACTATAATACATAGCAAACTCAACAAATGTAACACGATACAGATTTAAGTTCACTATTACACGATACACGATACAGACTAATCAATTCAAACACGCTGACACTCATAGCATTAAGTTCAATATGTTGTTTACCATTGCTCTGTGGGTGAACAACAAAAGTAGCATGAGCCTCTTCAGAAATCAGAAGAACACAAATCATCACCTACACAAGCAGCGGAAACAAAAAACGAAAAAAAAAAAAAAATATTTTACACTGTAACCGGTTGGAACCGGTTACAGTGTAAGAACCGGTTTAGGAATTGGTCAGAACCGGTTCCGGGTCCGAGGGTTGGGGAACCGGTTCGGTTCCCTAACCGGTTCGACCATGTAACCGGTTTAAACAGTGATGTTGACTAATGGAACCGGTTCTGAACCGGTTCCGGTTCCTTTGACCAACCCGATTTGATCACCTATAGCTCGAGCCGGCCACGAGTCCAGACGGACGGAGCCCCTAGCGGTCCACCTATTGAGGGATTCCCTGGATAAAACCCGACCCCCATGCCCGCCAAACGGCACGACAAGGAGGAGTCGGTAAAACCAGGTGAGATCAGGACTCGAACCTTAGCAAGCCAGGGTCATCCCTCATATCTCCCATATAAATTAGTGATAGTGAGATTTGAACCCCCTACCTCTCACTAGTAAAGTGAGTGCTCTACCATTGAGCCACATCCAATTTATAATGTGGAAACTAATTTATGATTTTGTAAACTAAAATATACCATTTATTGACGGTGGATTAAATTCCACTTTTGCTTAATCGAAATTACTGTCTTCAATTTAGCGTGAATATTTGAGAAACTTAAAAAACGCTTTCAATGAATTTTTCATATTAAAATTGCTCATGAAAAATTGTAAAGTAGGCGACGAAGCGTTATTAGTTAAAACATGTAAGTCACGATGCGTTAGTAGTTAAAATAGGTAGGCCATGACGCGTTAGTAGTTAAAATACATAGACCATGACGCGCTAGTAGTTAAAACCGATAAGTCACAAAGCTTTATCATAGAATAGTTAACTCACCGTCTCAATAATCTGACAGGTTGACAACGACAAGATAACTTGGGGATAAATCTAGAAACTTGAATTGAGAGGAACATATTTAGAATCTCCTTTAATAAATGAGTTACTTTGGGAATCTCCCCTTTAAGAAACAAGCTCATATAATGAAAAAAACGTTGCTCAAATAAAAAATTAGAACAAACCAAATATGTTAGTTATTACTAAAGTTGTGAAGTGATAAAGAATAAAATGATATTAAAAAACAAAAACTTTATGTTTTCTATGTCAGATATTTCCAAATCAAACATCACCAACACTCAATTAAAAAAACAAGAGATTTCTCTATGCATCTTCGTCTTCAATTCTTCATCTTCCAAAAAATTTCTTTTTCTTAACTGGAATTTAATTTGTTTAGCTAAAATTCTGAAATAACCGCAAAACTGTATATAGAAAAAATTATTTATATATCCATATTATTTGGAGTAATAACTTTAATATAAATTAAAACAATTGTATTTAATAATTTATACGTAAATATATTAGTAAATTTATTTTATTATCAAAATAATAAGAAACACAAAAAAGAAACAACTTCAAAATTAATCAGTCGGAAAGATACTAATTAAAAATATAATAATAATAATAATAATAATAATAATAATATTATTATTATTAACAAATAAATAAACTTATAATAGTAACATGTTTATGCATCCGAGGCTTTGACATAGTTCATGAATTTTAACCGAGGTTTGTGGTTGAGTCCAGAAACATTATACAATATCTTCTATGGAGATTTACTTATACTTAAAATATTTTTCCTTGTTAGCTTAAAAGAAATCAAATGAACTACGCTTTAAGAATTTTTTTTTTCTTAGAAACCGACATTTATCTTATACGCCGCATAAGTTGCATTTTGTTAGACATTAACGTTCAATTCATTTCCTAATTCACATACTATCATGACCAAACAACACAAGACCTAAGTACTAGACATTCCATGCTCTAACAAACTCCCCCTTGAATAGTACTTGTCTTGTGGAATCTAAGCAAATATACATTTTGTGCTTCAACACATTAGACGGACATTCGGTGTTCAGTATTTTGATAGTCTGTGCGAGCTGAACTCGTTTCCGTGGATGGATGTAATGGACTTGGTGTAAAAAGAACTATTATATTGTCCAAAGAAGGGACCGGTGAAGGAGATCTAAGATTTTATTGTAAAATAGTCAAAGTGCAACTTTAAGAGTTGGTCTCCTCAACGGCCATTCTTACATGTGTCGAGAGTGAAGATTAAGAAGGAGGATTATGTGAATATGTGGAGATATAAGAAGCTTGAAATGTTGAAAGTCATTCTAGTTTACCCGATGGACCAGAACTTTCACATATATTTCATGTGGTGGTACTATGATTGTAATAGGGGTGAAGCTGTGATTGTACTTAACAGAGATGGTAAGTGGGATGTAATTAATGTACCCTACCCAATGTTGCTGATGAACTATGCTGAGAAAGACATTGAAGTGTCACATGCTAAGAAGATTCAGATTCATAGCGAGAAGCATGTTGATCAAGCCTTGTAGTATCATCGCGTTACAAAATTGTGTTATGCTTACAAGATTCACTTGGGGTGTGTTTGAGAAAGTAAATGGAGAAAGCTTGGAGAGACGGAAGAGAAGGAAAAGGAAGCGAAGATCAAAGACAGGATAGAGCGAGCTTCATGGTCAAAATTGTAACACCCGGCTTAAGCGGAAACGCTGGAGTATGACGTATAGATTGTTCAAAACACATGTGACACTATTAAGTGACAATATTATTATTAATTTATTCAAACATCAAGTACACAACTTCAACGCAAACAAATTAAATTTAATATAAAGAAACATTCACATCAACTTGTCCATTATTTAAAATATCCTAAGTCTAGTATCTTCATCAAGGCATCATCCTCTAATAATGGCACCTGTAGCATATATATAAAATAATATCAACTAATTGAATAGTGGTGAGTTCACAAAGTTTGATATAAATACATAAAAACCATAATATTCCATGAACAAGTGTAAATCGAGCAAGTAAAGTCCTTTCTAGTTGGTAACAACCAATGTACTCGGATAATCGAGCAAGTAAGGTGCTTTCCAGTTGGTAACAACCAATGTACTATGATAATGAGGCCATTTTCCACTCAATACAAAATGGTCTTCAGTGCAAAGGAGAGCGTATGATTATACTTATTGAGGCTACCATGAGCAAGTAATCAAGTAAGACACAAGTCCATGTAACGAATTGTAGCTTGTAAATGAAATAGTAAATGCTATGAGTTGTAGGATATATATACTACCCCTAAAAATGTAAAAGCGTTAAAAAAAGGGTGTGATAAACTCAACTTTGAAATATATGATAAACGGGAAACGAAATCCGGAAGTGCGTCAAAGGAACCGAAACGAACAATCCTCACGAACTATAATTAAAAGCAAAACAAAATCTAACTAACGGGATAGAATATTAAATAGCTTAGTTAAAGGGATTTTGTATTATTTAATAGCATTTTAGCATTTGATTACTTTAATATTTATTTTAATATTATTTTTAAGTCTTACAAAAATTTAACGTTTTAAATTAATTAAATATTATTTTAACAAATATCTTATTAACAATTTAACACTACTATGAGAAATATAATTTTTGCGAATTACAGATTTTAACGATAGTTTTAGCTCGAAAAAGAATGATTATGTTAACGAATTATAAAACTAACAAAATAAAGTTAACAAAATATAAACTAATGAACTAACGTTAACGAATTAAAATCTAATATTAATGAGTTTAATCAAACGTTACGAATTATGAAAAAGTTGGGTTTTGGATAGAAATGATAAAAATATATAAATGATTTTTATTAATTTAAAATAATTTTATTTCATTTATAATGATTTTAATAGCTTAAAGAATTCAATATAATAAGAAAAATGGTTTTAAAAAAAATAAACCAAAAAATGTGCATTGACCCGGGTTTGAACACGAGTCTAATGTTCCACTGACAATAGAATTAAGCATCTAGATCACCTTGTTTGTTGTTAAAATTCCGGAAACAAAAAATATATATGTTAAAGCTTATGTTCATCATCTTCATCATTCAAACCCTAGGTTTCAATTATTTAAATCCGTTCCTTGTTTGATAAAATTAAGTTGGGACTTTTAATTTACGGCTAAAAACTAACCAATTGCATATAATTATTACCTAAAATGTTTATGATTTGATAGAGAACCATGGTCGGCCGGAATGAGAACTTGATCGGAAGATTGTGAGATGATAACTAGAGTAAATTAGATGGAATAGTAGATTGGGACGAGTTTAGTTGACGGATTAGATGTTATTTATATGCTCAATTGGAGCGTGTTGCATTTAATAACCATTATTGCGTTTTTATATAATTATGGTCGTTACTACGATAAATTCGCACGAATTAGCTGTTTCAATCACGTTATGATCGACGATTATTGGCTTCGGTTACGTTATAAGATTGGTACAATTTTTTAATTGGGTTTAAACACATGTTTTGACGGTTATAAAAAGGGTCACTGGAAAACTTGCTTCGTCGCCGGAAATAGGGTTGAATGGAAAAAACGTTGGTTGGGGGGTGGCGGCTGAGATATATTAAATATTTTATAATTTAAATAGATTTTACACTTGTGGCCTCTATCCTTTAAAGTTTTATAAAAACAGAAATTAATATAAATTTACATTTTGAACCTAAAACTTTAAAGAAATGTTTAAATGAAACAAAAGTTTAAGATTTTTGGATAATTTCATATCAAACCAGTATAGTTTGAGGATCGGTTTAAATACACTTTAAATCCCGGAATTTTGTTGTTTGAACAAACGAATAGAAAAACGAACGATAGATAAACGTGAATCCCCGTGAATATTATATTATTAATGAACGATGAATAAAATACATCAAATGGTAAGACAAGTCGGTTCAACAAATACAAATAAACATTGACGAATATTAAATAAAAATATGAAACGAACTTGGGAATATTATATATATATATATATATATATATATATATGAATCCTGTGACACTCGTTAGTTTTTAAACCCAAAAACCCGACCAATTTCGAATATTCGGTTTTGTACATTGCCAAGTTCGTATACACACACACACACACACACACACATATATACGAACTTGGCAATGTACAAAACCGAATATTCGAAATTGGTCGGGTTTTCGGGTTTAAAAACTAAAGAATGTCACAGGATTCACAACTTTTATAAATTTCACCGCTAAATTAAAATTAAAATAAAATTTTAAAAGAAAACAACTAATACAAGGAGTTGTTAAAAGTTTTAACAATTTTATATACATAATTAAATAAAACAATAACGTCGATCTTTTAATGGTCCGAAAGAAACCACAAATGGGAATATGGCAAGGACACTTATATAGGATGTCCCAGTGACGTATCCATCATGCCCTTATCATACTGCATTTGTCCCATTTTTCCAAGATCATTCCAAGGTTCAAGTTATTGCATACAGCATACTTAGTATGTCTTCCATGCGAGGAATTGGATAATTACATGTCGACCCATAATTACCTTTATCGTTGGATGGTCTACATAATCCGTCCCACCGTGTAGGTTTTAAGATAAAATAAATTCTTATATGAAAGCTTTTGAAAGTTATTATACACACACACACACATATCCAAGCATAATACACACACACACACATACATGACGAACAAAGAAAGAAAAACAAAAGGTAGCCTGTGATGCTTGTCTTCTCGAAGGTAGGTTTGCGTTATGAAAGTTATTATGGGGGCGATGCCATGATTTCTTAATCGAAACTCATTGGTGTTGACAAATAGGGGGAACAAAATGATTTCTGAGACTTGTTCAAGTCTCAGAAATTCGGTTGTAAAAACTTGATGTTTTTATAACTCAAGGAAATTTGTAATAATAATAATTCGCATGATAAATAAATAAAAATATATGCTTAGCTAGTGCTAAAGCTTAGAAACAAAGATATACAATCCGTAACCGCTCCAGGATCCTCTCTAGAGCAATTAATGCTCATTATTGCCTGTTATTATCAGTTATCATTCTTGTAACTATATATAGAAGCTATTTAGATCACATAAGAGACATTACACAGATCGTAGTACACACTCTTGTACTTATAGTAGTTATTAATCACTTCCAACACTTGTAATAATCATTCTTTTATTAATATAATTGAGGCAGCCGGATGGTTTTCCTCTCTCGAGGTTTTTTGCCTGAGATCCTCTAAGAATCAAGGGTTTTTCCTCGCTAAATCGCTGTGTCACGTGCAACATTTACTTATTACCTCAATTACATATTCATGCATCCTTCCTCACATATAAAGTTTGGTTACTTGATTATCCTTGTTTAATTTTTGACCAAAACAATTATGATCATATCTATTTCCCACCCCTTCAAAACGTTCTTGTTCTCAAGACCGGATCAATATCACCACGGTGGTCGCCTTTCAACTCTTCCGGCGGAATACAGGCTAATGTCATGTGGGCGCCACTCACGTCTACTCACAACAAAATCCAGTGCTTTTCTGTTATAAAGGAAGCTTTGAGACCTTACACCATATAATTTATTTCCACCATTTAGTATCACAGTTTGTGATTTATAGTCTTGCTTCTGACCATAATCATGTGCACCAAATGGTTTCTTTGGTGTGTCGACAATCCGCTATTGAGCACACACTATTGTTTGTAGCTAACAAATCCATCACGGTATTACCTACTCCACTAACACCGGTGTACAGGGAGATTTTGCAGCCGATCTCGAAATGGTTGTAGCGAACACATTCATCACAACTCGACCAACTGGTGTAAACGGGTATTCTGATCGCTGCGGTTTATTCATTGGTTGTGGCTGCCCTTTCATGTTGATGACAACCAAATGCATTGCCATTGGGATGGGTTTCGAGCTATTTTTGTCCCACCGTTTGGAATGGAAACAAAGGTTTTGGTCGCCGATGTGATTGTTGGGGTTGATGGAAGTGGTGGAGGCAGATTCTAGGGTGGCAGTGGCTGTAATTGATCGACTGCGGCAGAAAGTTTGGTGATGGCGGAAGTGAGGGATGCGGTGGAGGTTTGTAGCGCTTCGATGTGGTGGTCGTGAGCGACCATGGCATTGTGGTGCAGCAACTGGTTGAGTCACTCGACCAAGGCACCAAGGCCATGATCAAGTTGTCTTGCGACAAAGGAGGCATGGGTAAGCTAATGAAAGCACCAAATTCATAAAGACCGATTTGAGCCCGATAGATACCTGTAGAGTGGGTTAGGCTCCAAGAATAAGAAGAGAAAAAGAGAAACCGATTTGTGACAAATTTTCTGATTATATTTCTTAAACCAAAGTTTACAATTTATTTAGGAAAATAAAGACATAAAAATATGAAACTAATACAAGAACAATTAGGAAAGTAATTATAAAATGATAATTTAAATATTAACTTGACTGCAAGCAAAGTGTCTTGTATCTTAATCAAGAAGGCAAGCAGATTAGGATCGTGTTAGACTAACAAGCCACACACCGAGTATACTTTCACTCTTGGAAGAATCTTTAAGTAGCATAGGTAGAACTGATTTAGAAACTTCATGTTGCAGAAGATTTTCTGATGCCTGCATATTTGACCAATATCTATCAGAAAAAAAAAAACTATATAAAAAAACAGAATTTGTTAACCAACAGTGTGGAAACATTACACTAATATGGGCCCTCCAAGTAAAACACTTCAGGGAAGTTTTTAAGAGGAAACTCCATCATTGACCTAATAGAAGTTGCGTGGCTGTTTTCAGCTAATAGACATAACACCTTGCTTAAGTCAAGGAATAAGCACGGTTGAATAGCTTGGCGTGGTTGATACTTATGACCAACATATTCCTGAAATTAGTAGGTAGTGATTATTAGATCCAACAAGTGTACCTCATAAGATACACAAATCTTATTCATCTTATTCATACCGGTTGTCTTTGGCAATGTACAAATGTGAATACTTCCTGTAGTGATGAAACGGCTTGCTTCAGAAAAAACTGAGATTCCGGGATCTCCCATACATTGCCACAAACAGCAGCAAGCAGAAAAGGATCCTGTATTGGTTTCTAATAAGTATCTCCTAAATATAAAAAATGTCACTTTTATGGCTCTAAGTAACTTAGTTACTACCTGACATGTGTTTGTATAGCAGGACACCAATAACAAAAATATCACATCAGCACAAAACTGAAATTTGTCCGCTCGTAGTCCTCCACAATGGTAAGACAGTTGATTCCAGGAGCCTGTAGTTTTTGAAATTAGTATTAGTAAAATTACCCTGTTATATATTCCATTTAGATGAATTGAGAAACAGAAACGAAAGTCATACCTAGCATTTTAGCAAAGCATGAAGCACGAGTTTCCGTTTGCATTTCAGTGGGGTCCACAATGTGAAAATCTCTCTTGCTGAACGTTTAAAAAAAGAAAGAAAGAATGTCAGAAAATTAACACATTATATGGTGCATGCAATGTCACGCAATATAATGAAAAAGATCAGTGATAACAGATTCACCTCAATAATTTTACATCACGGACATTGTCTGCTAAGATAAAACCGGAATTCGCATTTAACCAAACTTCAACTGTCATCACCTTAAATGAATCAACATGTTTGGAAAGTACTTCTGATTGCTCAAGGTTCCTAAGTACATCTAGAACTTCAGCTGCATCGGTATCACACAACTCCTCACACAGTGAGATACAGAATCTACCTGCAAGCAGAAATATAACTCTCATATGCATGCACATGTTGATAGCAACATGAATGAAGATAAAAAACAGAAAAGAAAGCTCACCCTCATTCCTGACATCATTGTTTTCTGAATCTAATAAAGTAAGAACAAAGCCAACTTTTTCACATACTGATAAATTGTCAAGAAAATCTTCACCGATTGATCTATTTCTCATTAACCGGAGATTGCCATACTGAAGTGTGGTTTTTGCATCAAACTTCTGAAGAGTGAAGCTATTGTTAGTTCTAGATCTGTACTCCCCAAGTCGTTTTCAAAAATATCGAAGTGGTCCAAGCATGCTGCAACTACCAGAATACGTTCTTCGGTTCCATTATCAAAATACTACAAAATGAAAGCAATTTACAAAGTGATAATGTGATCAGTATGTGTTTTGTATATGTACTTGAATACAAAATGGCAGCATATAGAAGGAAAACCATGCTAGCTTCGGATTATAGTTTAGAAATGGATTTGTAATAAACAAACAATTAGGATAAGTAAACTAGTTTATAAATGAAAATGAAGAAATAATACCTGTATCCGTGGTGTCATTAGCAATCAAACCTTGAAGCTGAAACAATTGACAGTGAAACATAAGTTCTTATGAAGCTCTGCAACATTATTCCGTTAAGCATAGCATGCTCAAATTCCATTCAGAAGCTTAAGATAATTCGAGTAAATTTTAGACAATTTCAGACCTGTGTCAACAGGACCTGGATTTTATGTATCGCGGCATCTGTAGTGAAGGAAGGTCCCATCGTTTTGCTAATGGATCTTTTGGGATATAACATAACCATCTAAAACAACAAGAGAACAGAGAAATCAGTATTAATTAATTCAACCTATGAGGAACAATTCAAGCAGCTTGACTTGAAGAAGGAAGAATGGAAAGTGGAAAAGGCAAAAGTCCATTACCATGTGATCAGAAATATTCAAGATTTTAGATCTTGTAAGTGTGGCAGCAAAATGTAAAGAACAAAAAGGTCGAGTTCGAGATGGTAAAATGGTTTCGTTAAGTATACTTGAAAAACAAGAATAGCGTGACCATTCCTCCCACTATGTTGAACGGATCAGACATTGATCAATTTATTTGAATTATATGAAAGTGTACTGTTACTATGAAACAATTAGGGGGATGGCTGCAATTGAACAAGGTTATGATTGTTATTTGGATGAGTACTTTAACCATGTATATTTAATTACATGGAAATTATTGAATGACACAACAAGAGGATAAAAGAAAAAGAAGCGAGTGATCGTCAAGATAGATTCTTCATTTCGTATATAACTAGGAAGATTTCAGGTGTGTTTGGCCACAGTCGTACTCGTACAATTTATTAAATCGTGCAGTGCGTCTGCGAGTCAAGGTGAATCCGATTGCGGGTTACGAACCATTAATAAACAGCATCCCCCTCCCCCCAAAAAAAGTTTGTTAACACAAAAATACAACAAATTAATATAACGAAACACACGTTGCGGTTTTGAACAGATGACACTTCCGTTAGTATCTGGTTATGACGCCAAAAATAAAGCAAACCATAAATTCGTCCACACCCAAATTCAACAATTTAACATATTTAAAATACAAAAAAATATGGAAAACAAAAGAAACACACGCGTTGCCAATGCAAACTGATACGAATATGAATTCGTTGATCCTGGAATCAAGGGACAACAAAAGTGATAAAAAAACCCGCTCGTTGCATTTGCGAACTAACGCGAATTCAGTCGGAATCGACGTTGTCGACACTAAATCGTACACAAAAAACCATGTGATGTGGTGGTGAACCGATGTGAGTTCGGTTGGTATAAGGTTACGATATCGAAATTAAAGCAATAAGTTAATTCCGCCACAGTCAAAATAACAACAAATTAACATGTTTACATAAAAAAGACCATGGTGAAAAACAAAAATATATGCTTGTTGTGGCTGTAACCTACGTGAATTCGTCCAAAATTGATAGACAAAAAAAACTCACGGGGAAAAATACCTTAGGTTGCGACCACGAGCTGACACGAATTTTCCAGAATCATTTGACGGTATCAATGGTAAAAAAACGTATTTTACGGCAGGGAACCGACGCGAATTAAAAATGAAAAACAAATTAAAAGCAAATAGCAAACCATAAATTCGTCCACGCCCAAATACAACAATTTAACATATCTAAAATATAAAAAATGTGGCGAACAAAAAAACAAACACGTGCGTTGCAGTTGCGAACTGATACGAATTCATTGATTCTTGAATCGAGGGGAAAAAGAGTGATAAAAAAAACCCGCGCGTTGCGTTTGCGAACTAACGCGAATTCAGTCTAAATCGATGTTGTCGACACTAAATCGTACACAGAAAACCTTGTGTTATGTGGTGAAACAACATGAGTTTGGTTGGAATAAGGTTGCGACACAAAAATTAAAGCAATAAGTTAATTCGTCCAGATTCAAAATACAAAAATTTAACTTATTAACATAAAAAAGACCGTGGCGAAAATAAAAAACATGCACGCATTGTAGCTATGACCTGATGCGAATTCGTCGAAAATCAATGGATGAAAAAACATCACGGGGAAAAATACCATTGGCTGCGACCGAAAGCTAACACGAATTTGGCCAGAATCATTTGACGGTATCAACGGCAAAAAAAAAACCATATTTTACAACGGCAAACTTAAAAAAAAGACGTATTTTACAACGACGAACAGACGCAAATTTAAAAAGGAAAAACAAACTGAAAACAAATAGCAAACCCTAAAATTCGTCCACACTCAAATACAACAATTTAACATATTTGAAATATAAAAATTGTGGTGAACAAAAAGAACACGCACATTACAGTTGTGAACTGATACGAATTCGCCGATTCTTGAATAGAGGGATAAAAAAAGTGATAAAAAACCTACGTGTTGCGTTTATAAACGAAATTAAATTCAGTTGGAATCGACATTGTCGGCACTTAATCGTACATAGAGCACCATGTGTTGTTGTGAAGCGACACGAGTTCGGTTGGACTAAGGTTACGACACCGAAATTAAAGAATAAGTTAATTCGCCCATATTTATACAAAAAATTAACATATTAACATAAAAAAGACCGTGGCGAAAACGAAAAATAAGCACGCGTTGTAGCTGTGAACTGATGCGTATTCGTCCATAATCGATGGAACAAAAAACTCACGAAAAATAATCTTAGGTTGTAATCGTGAGCGGACCCGAATTTGGCTGGAATCAATTGACAGTACAGCAGTAAAAAAAACCCGCTGTTTTACGGCGGTGAACAGACACGAACTTTAAAACGAAAAACAAATTCAAAGCAAATTAAAAGGCCGACCAACCATGCGAGGCCACGTGGACCAATCACGTGGTTGCATCGCCTAACTTCTTAATTATTATATATAATAATTAGCTCGAAAGATCCGTAGTTTGATGCTACGGACTCCTAATAAAATAAAAGGTGATCGTCAAGATAGGTTCTTTTTTTTCCATATATAATCACCACGAAAGATAGATAGTGTGATACGAGTTCCAAATAATATAGCAGGTGATCATCAAGATAGGTTTTTTTTCGATCTTAACATGTAATTACTATATGGTTTCATTCACGAGGTTAGAGACAAGGGAAAGAGTTATTGAATTACCGGGATAATGCAGAAAAAGTGGTTTGGTGTATCATCAGGTTTTGACATCACATATCGATGAACTTCAATAAAATGAGGACAAACTATATCACATGCATCAAAGCAAGCATTCATCTGGCACCATTCATAAGGTAGCATAGAAACCTACATAGGACATACATTTGTGTCATCATCTAGTTTCTGGTTGAATTTCTTGACTTAGTCATTCCTACACTTGTTAAAATATAGCTGACCTAATATGTAAGCTTCGTTGAATGTAAATCGATTAATGTAAAAGAGGAGATCAAAGTTCACTTAAAATCACTAAAAATTACAAGAGACATACATATGATCACTAGATTTTATCATAACAAAACTATGTTTTAATGAAATTATTCTAACTAGAATGAAGACTTGACAAATTGCTCTATTTTTGCACCTTCCATTATAACCTAAGGGTTATTCGATTTTAATATATATATATATATATATATATATTGCCTTTCGACTATTTCTCTCTCAATGGAACTCCATTAAAAAACACTTAACACTGTTAAGTGTGTTTTTTGAATCTTAAATCGATGTTTTAGGAGTTTTGATCCGGAAAAAAATACAAGTTGACTGATGTAAAACTCATCTCGAAACGGAGATCCAGAAGATGAAACAGTGTTTCAATTTGGGTGTTTGAATTTTCAATTAACAAAAATCTAGCCATTTGAATCAGCTTTTCGAGATAAGTTTTATATCAGTCGACTCGTATATTTCTTCCAATCAAAAGCCCTAAAAATCAGTTTGAAATTCAGAAAACACTTAACGCCGTCAGTGCTTTTAGCGGAGATCCATTAAGAGAAAATAGTCGAAAGGTTGGACCGTTAGCAGGGATTTTTAAGCGTGAGGTTATTATCGGCTAATACACAAAAGGTGAGATTATTTATTCCAGTTTACCTATATAAAACGAGTGTTGTTTCAGAATTCAGTTTGAAATTCAGAAAACACTTAACGCCGTCAGTGCTTTTAGCGGAGATCCATTAAGAGAAAATAGTCGAAAGGTTGGACCGTTAGCAGGGATTTTTAAGCGTGAGGTTATTATCGGCTAATACACAAAATGTGAGATTATTTATTCCAGTTTACCTATATAAAACGAGTGTTGTTTCAGAATTCTTAACTAATTTAAAAAACTTTTTAAACTCTTAACAACTACCTATATTTAAAAGAAATTATATATTAATATTTTGAGTATAGTTTTATCAATTTTTATATGCACATTTACGATTAAAATTAGGAAAATAACTTTTTACACATATGCAAAGTTTTTACATTGTTCGTTGCATATATATCCATAATTTGTTTATTTACATAAAACTTGTGATTCATATATGTAATCACAAACTTATATACAAAGTATGATAAAACTACTTCAAAAAAATGTTAACACATAAAAAAATTTGAAAAAATTGGTTGGTTGTTAAGAGTTCTTAAAGATCTTAACTTTTTTTAGTTCTTAAAGAAAACCAACCCCCCCTCCCACACAAACACACACACATATATATATGTATATATATATATATATATTGTATAGGAAAATGAAAAACTACTACATTATGTAAATAGAGAGAAAATGATGATGTATATATATTTATAGCTATTTTTAAAAAATAACAAAAAATTAACCAGAGAGAGACTACTTTTCGAAAAATATATAAATATATATAAATAACAAAAAAGTAGAGGGGGTGTTATATTGAGAGAATTAGTGGTCCACATGTTATATAACTGCAAATATAATTGTTGTTAACCAAATCAAACCGATAAGATCTCACTAAATTAATAAAGTTACAACTCAAATCATATGTTTCCCTGTAATAATATTTTATATCAATAGAATAAAACCATGTTTTATTTAATCTTCTATGTTTTTACTAGATGAAAATAACAATATAAACACCTTAGTTGTTAGCAGTATATTACCATGTATGAAAAAATTTTATTTTTTCAAACAAGAATTTAACTGTTAAAAGTGTTAACTCATGATAGAGAACATAACAATTAATTTTGCAAATTCACCAAATAAAAAGTGCAACTTCAAAAACACCAAAGTTGATATAACAAATCAAAACGATTAGATCTGACCGGATGAATAAAGGCACAAGCTCAAATCATGTTATACTAGGTTTATCTAGATTTAGGCAAAATAATCTGATTTGGGTATCAAACATTTGATTTGTGGGTGAAAATCAATAAGAAGTTAAATTAAATTTGTAATGACTAAACAAGATTTTGAAACCCTAAATCTCAAAGATAACGATTCCAGGAGGTTTTAATTAAGAAGTTTATGAAAATAATTTAATATGAAAAGAAGAAACATTCAAACAGAGAAGGCATCTAAGAACATATACCCGTCATTAAAAATAGAGTTGTTGGTTAAGCCGTCGTGACACTTGCAAACAATGTTGAGTGCAGAGACGGATAATGATTATATATAGAGAGATGAGGAAACCACTTCTATATTAAACCCTAAGGCCCAATGGCCTACATGTTGGGCTATGATAAAAACAAATAAACGGAATTTAATCTAACAGACAATTGACTTTGGAATTGTAGAGATACAAGAAAATGAGACTGGAAATGTCGACAAACGCTAAAGGTCTAGTTGATTCACCTAATTGAATGAAAGTGGAATTTGAATCCTTTCTCTTGGGGGGGGGGGGGGGGGGGGGGGGCGTTTATGTTATATGGTCATCTTGTGTTGCATAACACATATAGTTTTTTTTTCGTTTTATCCGGATTTAGTTTTTGCATTAGTTGTTTTTTTCTCAATTTTAGCTTCTATTTATTGATGTATCTAATTATATTTTTATTGGTAAACGGAGTTTATATGAGTGTATTAGAGACATTAAGATGAAGATTAAGCAAATCTTGAGAGGAAGGGAGCATAAGGAGGTAACTTTGGATGTTCTTCAAAGATATGAAAAAGAGCTACGAACAGAAACTTGAAGCCAATGCCAAAACTGAACAAGAAGGGACGACATGCGTTCAGAAGTAAAGAAGTACAATGAGCATATCTCAGGTTAGAAAATGAGCTACAATATCCATAATATATGAATTCCGGGTATCTTAACGAGATGAATTCAAAGGTTAGGTTTTCTTGGTTTCTAAATGTTTTGTGCATCGCGAGGATGGGAAAAGGAAGCTTAGTGATGCGTGAAGGTCCTAAATTCACGAATTTACTTTACCAACTACCTTGTTTTTAGCCACAAGTGAGCGAGTTCCTTTTTCACCTTGAGATGCGTGAGGGACGTTGTTGTCAGCTAAATCCCTAAAAATTGATTCTAAATGTTTTTAGTCATTCTATTCGAGGTGGACTTCTGAAGCCATCCCTTTGGGACTCTTGGAACGATTTTGGAGTGGAGAAAGCATTCGGGGCCAATAGTTGAAGCTAGGCGTCTAGTGCCAATATTAATCGAGGATTTGTTTTACGTTATTAAACCTTAATTCATGTGTCATTAGGCTTAATGGGCTGCTGGAATTTATTTATTTAAGTTAAGACAACTTATGTATTAATGTTTATTGGGCCATAAGACTATTAGAAGAATAAGGCCCAGTTGTATTGTGTTTAGATATTACGATGGCCGATAACATTAGGGTATTATATGGCAGCAAGGAAACGGTGGTTAATGGTTATTCCCAACCATTGTCAATAGATCAGTTGTAAAGTTTCCTTCAGCGCTTATATAAACCAACGCCCAAACAGTTTGTAATCAATTTATTCTATAAGTAATACAAGTTTATTTTTTATTATCTTGTTCGATTTCTATTTTTTCATATTATTGAAGATTTTATCTATTGCAATCTTGTTTTGTTCGTGATTGTGTGATATCATGGCACCGCCCTTCAAGAAGAAATCAATCCCTGGAAACCAATTTACCAAAATTGGTATCAGAGCCAGGTTAAAGAGAAACCAATTTGCACTTCACATCAAAGTAAGTGTTGGATTAAAACTTTTGGTTAGAATCCATTACCACAACCCTCTTTTATTTTTTATTGTGTTTCAGGATCATGCTCAAAGTGTGAACATAGTAGGAATGGTGAATTGATGTAGTTTTCTTGTGTAGGGCAGCAGAGGATTAAGAATCAAACCCATTGTTCTTATGTAGAACATAAAAGAGTAGAGAATGTGGCAAGATTGTCTCTTGGGTCCAATCAAAGAAAAAACGGATGACGAATAACAGTAATGATCAATTGGCTACCGGTGATACGGTTAAGGCCAAATGCATTCATGATTATGATGTTGAACGCGATTGTCCAATAAGTGCAAAGACGGAATCATCAAAATCTTCAAAAGATATGAAGATCAGATGTTACAATTGCAATTTTTGTGGACATCATGGAACAAATTGTCCAAGTAAGTGCAAAAATTCCTTAAAGAATTGCCATGAATATGGAAATTTCACAAACAAATTTGCACCAAAAGGCTATATGGTTTATGGATACAAATTATGGAAATTGGAATAATATTTGGGTTATTGATTTGGCATATGAAAAGCATATGACGGGTAATAAGAATTTGTTTCTTAATTCTAAAGATGGAATTTCCTGAAAAAACCCAAATAAGTGATAACAAAATTTGGTTTTCACGAGGTGTTGGTGAAATCAAATTATTTTTAAGTAATATAGAATTATAACAAGTATGTTATATGAGCCTAACTTGGATAAAAAATATATTGAGTTTAAATCAATTCATAGACCAAGGTTATAGAGTCACATTTGGTGATGACACTTGCTTTATCAAAAGCTTGTTTGACGAAGAAGACAAC